>NW_010202224.1:0-24153 GCF_000695765.1 Mesitornis unicolor
ATAATTATAAATAATATAATAAAATATATCTTCTTGAAAGTGCCGGAATCCATGCCCTGAAACCTTTTCTGTTAAATGGATTGGTTTCTGCTAGCTTTTTAAGTCACTTATTCACTGAGAGACCACAACCTGATGACAAGCATTGCATGCTGTTCTTTCCTGTATTGAGATCATCAGGAGGAGCAGTCCCATGGCTGAAGGCATGGTCTAGAAATCAGACACAAACTCCACTTTCCAGAAACTTTCTTTGAGATTTTAGACAAGTCACCTGATGTCTTCACACCTTATTCTCACCCCCAGCTTAAAAAAAATCACAAACCAGAAAAAGACTAGTGAAGGATTTAATTGCCTGCTTCTTTCATTTATCTCAAGTGCAATTTTTTTGCATGGATATTTATAAAAAGTGCAATTTCTGATGACTTGGGTGCCTCACTGGAGACTGTTGAGGGGAGTTGGTTTTGGAAAAGCTGAATGATCGAGTTATTTTTAAAGTGTTGAAGATTAAGCATGTAAAATGGCTCATTTCTGATTTTTTTTCCAAGATATGTTGAGGTAGTTCTGTGGAGGGTATTAAACTGTAATTGTGAAGTATCGTTATTTAGATACTTAGACTGGCTTTTTACAGACTATTTGTATTATATCCATGCTCATGTCTGGCTTACATTACCTTTAGTAAAAGGACAGAGGTCCTCAGGATGTAGAAATGGAAACCCATATATTATGTTTAATACATATATTTTACAGTCATTATGTTATATAATGAAATTGCATAGCATATAAGACCACATGCAGGGAAATGACTTCTCAAGAGTATTGTTGCAAAACTGCTTTGGTTTAATGTGGGGTATAGAGGAGATATACCATACACTAGGAACTCCCTGTTCAGTGTTTTACTTACAGTCCCCTAGCAATTCTGGCTTTGGGATTCTGTCTCCTAAATGCCCTATCTTAATTAGATTGAACTTTTGGTAATTAGTTTTCCTAATGCAATATAGTAAGTTCTCTCTGAAATTTGATGCCTAGGGACACATTATGTCAAAACCTGAGTGCTATAAGCTTATGCATGCAAAAAATTATTTATACTCAAGCTTACTCCTCTATACCACCATAGTGAATGAAGGAAGGACTAGAACTGTAATATTTTTGACATCCCGAACAGGAATTTGTTCTTTGTCTCGATAAGGTTAATGTCTTGCAATGCTATGACCCATAGGATTTCACCCACAGCCACTGAGCATAGCAAGTGTTATCTATTTCCAACTTGTATTTATTGTGGTGGATATCAACATCTGTGCTCAGGAGAGAATGTATCAGCTGTGTGCACTGATCATGAAATAGCAGCTGGAGTAGAAATGGGAAACAATTATTTTAGATTTTTTTTTACACACAAAAACTGTAGCTTTGACTTGACCAAATTAACTTTTCAGATTTGTTTATTTTCCTGAGCTGCTTAGAAAAGCAAAAGGGCATTAGAATATTTTGTTTAATGCTTATTTAAGTGACATTTTCCAAACTGATAACACTTTGTGTCGAGTATATTTTGCTGTGAATAGCATGTTGAAAACAATCAACTTACTTTGATGAAGTATGGGTTTGTTGGGTTTTTTTAAACTTCTTTGCACACTAAGGAAATTCCTGTACTGCATAAAAGCTTGGAAAAGTCTAACTACCCAAAACAGAACTGAAGTGCTAAGTCCATCCCTTGAATATGTTAAGTTGCTTTGTTACATTATTTCAGTTTCAGCTTATTTTATTATACTCCCTAAGTATTTATCTAAATTGAAATCACTACACAGAGGTTAATAAGATATTTCTATATGTGATTTCTAATGACATTGAAATAAAAACCCGAAGGATTTCTATCTCATAGAAAGCTATAGGATATTTTGTCAGTTAGTGAAAGTGGAAAAATTGGAATATCTGTGAGGTAAAAATTCTCAAAAGTCATCCAATTTAGGAATGTTTCAGCAGTTCCAATTAAAATTCTCTAAGATTGGTTCCTTTGAAATTACACAGTATTTTGAGGTAAATTATTACAGCACATTTTCTCATAAGCATGTATTTTTAAAAAAAAAAGAAAAAAATTTAGAAATTCAGGTCCTTCTGGATTTCCATCCTGATGGAGCATCCATCCCATGGGATGCATCTCCCTTAATACTCCCATTCATTGGGAATAGTGAATCAGTAGAGTTGGATGGCTCCAGGGGACGTTAAACAGGGACAGTCTGAGGATATGTGGCACTTGGGGCTAAAGCCAGACAGAGGTGTTCTGGTCCCCAGCTCTACTTTCCTCTCCCCTGTGCTGATGCAGATTTTGAGGGCCACAGTGTAATCCAGATTTAAAATAGGCTTCCAGTACAGTTGTCATAGTCTGGACCAGCCCAGTGATTCAGGTTAGAGCACAATCTCCTGGCAGATGGTACAGGAGGCAGAAGATGGGAAAAGGCAGATGCTGGAACATCTTATATAACTTCTGCTATAGAAGGAAGAGTACTGTACTGTATAACCACAGCCTCAAAGAATTACACATGTGGAATTAAAAAAACAAATCAATGAATTAATTTTTCTCAAGTTGATGCTGTTAAATGAAGGATGTTTCAGTATAATATTTTATCAAACTGATATGCAGTTAATGCTTCTGGATTAACTGGATAAACAGAAATATTCTGGATTGAACAGGTGCAAACCACAATATTTCTTCTTCTTCATATAAAATAATTTTTTTCTTATTAAAAAACTTTAGATTCCCACCCCCACCACCCAATTTACAATTTTTGTCAAGAAGTTGTTCCAACAGAAAATTCCCCACTTGTTGTAAGTAATCTAAATATAAAATATAATGGACACATTAAATGAAGTATTTAATGTTTGTGAAGCCTTTGCGAGATCCAGAAAGTGTGCTCCATTTCAAGTGCAGAGATAGTGGTACAACTCATAATACCCCTAAAATGGGAATGAACTAAAATTAATGCATTACAGCATTGTTTATAGCTGACAAAGAAGAACAAACCACAAGCATATCAGTCAAAATATTTTTGTTTTGTTAATTTTCTTTTGTATCATGTTAAGGAAAATAAGAACAAAGAAGAAAAGACTAGTCCATGTGTTCTCACTTGTGGACACAATCTAATGTTGTGCTTCAAAAACAAAAAGCAAAGCAGCAGATTTCCTGAAACTGAGAAAATAAGACCTCAGTATTTAAAAGAGCCCATGAAAAGAGAATATTAAAGCAGTTTCTCATTTCATTTGCACAGCACATTTCTGCAGCTGCAGCTCAGCTACATCAAGGCAGGGTTTTGTGGTGGATGTGATCCAGAAAAGGAGGGATTAACGGTTAGCCTATAGCGTGGATATTTTACTCGTGAGGGGCTGGTACTCTTTAGTCTGCCTGTGACACATGTATCCAGCTCCCTTTTCCATGGAAAGCTCACCAAAGGGATGGAAGATTAAAAATGGTCTTCCTCTAACCTGGAGTTAAAATGCCACCAGGGTGAACTCTCAGCTCTGGGAAGTGACTTCTGCAGTTCACCTGCAAATTTATAGCCTCAGCTTGTCCCCTAATGCAAGACCAGGGCAAACACTTTCCTTAGCATCCTCTCTATGCTGGAGGTTGACGTGCACTGAGGGTTTTAAGGCAGTCTTCTTCATCTTCATGGCACGTAACACAGTTGCTCAAGACAGTAAACACTGTACACGTGGGTACTTTAAGCGGGCATTTTTATCATGGGTGATTTTCTTCCATGTATTTTTCATTGGTTGACTCTCTTGTTTGGGGACATTTTCTCTTGCAGATTTCAAAGGCAAGGAAGTCTGGGATGGGACGCTCAGTCTGTGAAGCTGATGAGAGGGTTAGTCTAACTTAATGCGTTCAATAGCCAATAGTTATTTAGCAGAACTTTACTGCATTTAAAGATTGTTACAAAACATGCAAGAAACCCCATCTGCTGCACTTTTCTCCTTCGTTCTGTAGGAAAATAATATGGGTTTGGCACATCTCCATTGTAGCAAGGGTCCAGCTGAGTCCTTTTTGCCCTTTAAACTGTTAAAAAAGAGGTGACATTTTGCATTGTGAGAATCTCCTCTTTTTCACCAAGATCAAACTTCATTTCAGAAGCTCTCTACCTGAGCACAAAACCAGAGAGGTTTCCTTAAGAAACCTCTCAATCCTTTAAGCAACAAACAAGCTCCTAAATTTTGGAGAGTGCTAAAGAACCAAAATTGAGCTCCGCACCAAAGACAGAGCACACAAAGGGACTGGGACTAGCATCACTTGAAGCCTTGGCTGGAAATATTGATGCTTAACAGAACTAATATTGAGTATTAGCAGAACTAATCAAATCTTTGGCATTTACATCATTTCAGGCTTAGGGGAAAGAAATAGCCTTTCTCTTATTTCTTGGCACTTTCAGATTTCCTCAGAAACTTGAAAAACGTGATTGCTTTAGCCTCTTAAATTAATAGAGGCTCTGAGAGGAACACTTTGATGTAAATCCATTCAGCCCTCACTCTACCAACACTGTGATCTCTTTCATTACAGCCACAGTATGTTTTATAAATATTTGTTTACAGCTTCCTGCATGAAAGCACAGGGAAAATATGGAAATAGATTTATATAATTACAGTTTAATGATCTGCATTTTAATTGAGATTTTACCAAATAATTTTGTAGGAAGTCAGGAATGCTCCAATAATGCTGTTGTATGGTTAGGCACTTGGTGTTTGAGTTCTCCTACTTTCTTATATTAGCACCTATAAAGGCATGAAAACAGGGGGATTAAAATGCTTACAAATGTTAGGATTTTTTTTGTTCTCACTCATATTAGTGATATTCTAGAAAAACATGTCTTCTTGTATCTGGCTGTTTCTGATCAGTCAAAGTGCATCACATAGTGTTTTGAAGAAGCACTTTAATTAAGGTTGATAGTGAGGTATTCTACATACTTGCAAAACAGCTGTTCTGTTACTCTCTGAGATGCCCTCTCCCTAATTCTTCTTCTCTGAAGGCAAAATCATACTTTCTTCATTTCATGTTTGCCTAGTCCTCCAGTTTCTGGCCTATTTCCCCAACTAATTCTTACTTGACAGATGTTGTCCCTTACCAACTAGAGAGTTAAGAATGAGGTAGTAGAGGAAGCTGCCAAAACTGCTCCTAAGATATCTTTTTTGCATAATTTATCATAGTGTGACAGTTGCAGTGTTGGCTAAGCGAGCAGGAATTGAACCAAGACCTCTAATGATCTGTGATACTACTATTCATCCTTATTTGGAGCTGTAACAGACTCTTCTCCCCTACCACTTTGGTCTAGAGGACAAACATGCATGCAGTAATGCTAAAATTAATGCTCTCCCCATTAAATTGTGTTGGAGACTAATTTCCCAGAGGGTTTTGCTGTATTTCCTAGGACAGCAAAGTGCTGATGATGACAAAGTCTGGCTACCAACCTCCTCCCTGTCACTTACCTTTGGTAACTTTGATACCATTAGCAAATCTTAACCAAACTTCCTAGAAGCATGGAACTTATTTTTGTGACAAGCTGGGTCGGAGAGGGACGCCCAAGCTTTTGTCACTCTGGGAGAGATGGTGACTTTGCTCTGTGTTAGCCACATCTGTGCAGGTTCCCACACTTCAGATGCAGAACTGCTGGAAATCAAGTCTTGTTAGATAAAGTATTGACAAAGTAATTTGTAGTCTCTATTCTGCTGCTTTTATTATAACTCCATTTTTTGTGTGTCCGTATTTCAGATCAAACACTGAGAAAAATACTAAATGAATGCAGCTCACTGTTTCAAAGTGGTCCTCTGTAGTAATTCTTGTTTCCCTACTGCTATGTTCATGTATCAACTTAAACATACTTCTTTTCTTTGTAATTTTTCTTTACTACCAACTGCTAAGGCCCACTTAACAACTGCTAAAAACACGTTTTGTGATTTCTCATTACTACAGGTGCTGGGATTTTTTTAATATACTATAGTAACAATAAATCAGAATGTTCTTGGCAAGTGCACCAAATAAAAATGCAGCTCTTCCTACTATCAAGGATAAAACTATTTGAATATATCCCTTTGGATATGGCTGTTTTCCAGATGTGCAGAGGGATTGCTACCCTTTTGGATTTAAAATATCGCAACTGGGCACAAGACTCACTGGGAGTGGATTGAAAATTGTGTTTGAATTAATGTTTTGTAGAGATAACATTGTAATGTTTTAGCTTTTTACGTGACACCTTTATTTTTCCCAGAAACCTTTTCCTCTTCAGTATTTCACCTTTATTGTCCAGCTTTGCCTTTCCTCTTCTGAGCTCTCATCCATTTAACTAGTAATCGTAGCCTATGAAGCTATAAACAGGAAATTAGAGTATTGACCCTTCTGAGCATCGAAATTTGCAGCGTGTGGGTATTCACTGAGCTCTACCATACCTCTCCCAGGTCTTCAATAACTCTGTATTTGTGTGCAGGCTTGAGTGGCTAGTATGTACCGTTCTCATTAAATATTAGACTTGTAAGAACCACCTGTGTCACATGAAGTACATGATGAACAGGAAGCTTATGCTTATTTCCGTTCAGCTTTTCCAGCTGTGTGCATGTGTGTAAAAATAGGTTATGTACTTAAATTATGCATAGAAGTCATCCATAAATAACCTTCTCATTTGGTTAAGAAAGATCCCTCATGCAATACACACATCTCTCTTTTGCATATAGCTTCTGTACTTCATGTCTTGGATATTATGTTATACCTGATTTTACTGGGTATCTTTCAGGTTAAATATATTTTTTTGCTTTACCTTTTTTGTAAGGTAGGTTTTCTTTCCTAGGCACAATGTATAGCTATCTCTAGGTAGACGGTAGCTGAGAGTATCCAGCTTTCACTTCTTGTGATTACCTTTGTTTCCTCTTTTCAGATAATGTATTCTGTGCTTTGTCATATGCTAAGCAGCCAGCCTGATGAAAAATAGACAATCACCAAACAAACTGGTACATAAAAACAGGAAAATCAATGCTGTAGCTAATTATCTGTAGTCTCATTTAACCCTATCTGATATTCTATTATATTTTGATCCAAACTTCCAGCAAGCGCATATGCAACCCAGGAAACTATTAGTAGTGAGTAACACTCTTTATTTGCCACAATGCAGAAATAAGCTCATCACTGCAAAATGCTTACTTACTTACTTACTTACTTACTTACTGTTGGTATTCCATCTAGGCTGATAAAAAGAATGCTCGGTTGCATTAGACAAAATTCAATGACCACACGAAGAGTCTAAAGTCTAGTACCTTAGACATTTTGCAAAGGTCAGACTAGTCTATAATACATATCTTTTACCTTTCTTTATATCAACCTACTGATCAGTGGTGGAAAAAGGATAATGGAGTAGAGGGAACGTCACTGTGGTATCCTAAAGATAATTTATGTCAGACCAAATTTAAATATAACTAGTTGAACCATTCTTCTTTACTGCTGATATCAGCAGTAAAGTTTCCAGTGGGATCAGGGGCAAAGCAGCTGAGTTGATTACTGCAAGCCATAATTCTTAGGAAAAATGAGAGCTCAGACTATGACATTGTCCCATAGCTAAATATAGGGGAAAACTAAGCCTTTCTGTCTCATTTGTACTACTGCAGAGTTGTGAAATCCTCACAGAATGAAAGGACAGATCTGCATGTGAAAGCACATGATATTTTCTGAGTGAAGGATGTTAGTTTTATGAATCTAAATATAGAGGGTGGACAGACTGCATAACAGTCACAAACTCCTAAACTCAGTGTGAGAGAATTATAATTACCATGAGTGTAAACATGCTGTTTATGTAATGTTGAAAGAGTCCTGACCTGCACCAGAAAGTAAGAAAGGAGCCAGCATTTGCAGAAACTCTTATTTACTGATGGGACCTCCTAATGTAGGCAGAAGAACATGTCCTGTCTTATGAGAATGGATTTCCTACATAGAAGGTAGATATGTATAGAAAATGAGATTATGAGAATATGCAACATATTTTGAAGACTCAGTATTCAAAGGATTAGCTGCAGAAACTGAATGTAAACAAACACCACTCCATTCTAAAATTGTCTTTCTACAGAAAGCCAGGTTGTATTCCAGAGCCTTTTAGACTTTTACTCTGACTTTTCTCCTTGATGTGCATTTGCTGATACCAGGAATCATGAAGAAAATTAATCTTATTCTTCTCCTCCTCTTCTTCAGAGCAAGAAGTAGCCTTCATGAAATTTTCTTCTTTTATGCTGCCTTCTTCATCTCCTTGAATGTTACTGGTTTCACACTGAATGTGATAGTAAAGCTTGGGTAGGTTGCTTGAGAGAGTTTTCTGGGGAGGCATTGGTCTTTTGATTGCGAAGACTACACAGCTGCTAGTAAAGAAATTAGATGTACTGTAACTTTGCACAACTTCTTACCCAGGGAAAACTATACAGATGGCCATAAAATGAGAAGTGATGAGTGTGAGAAACTCCCTTTCAGTCTGGAGGGAGGGTGGTTACTTCACACTCTAGTGGTCTTCCCCTTCGTGCTGCCAACAGCTATTTCTGTTCTATTGACAAGAAAGAGAAACCAGGGCTGCTCCTACACTTACTGCTGTCCCCATTCATTTGTACATACTGTGGGGAATCGGGTGAGAAGTTTTTGTTCCTCCCATTAAATGCAAAATTTGTCTGCCTGGAGTTGAGTGGGGTGATGTTGCATTGAACATACCCCACTGCACTGATCCGTTGCACTCAGGGAAGGCTGTTGAATCATACATCTTTGAAATAAAAGTTTTGTTCTCTCTCTACTGCTAGGGTTTTTTCCAAAGCTGACAGCACAAATTGCTAGTGGGTTTGGTGCAAGTTGCTAGTTAGGGAACAGTTAGAATTGTTTACCTAGAGGGAAACTCATTTAAAAATCCTTCCAAACAAAAATGCTGTGTCTGTTCTCTAGCCCTGTTTTTTTTCCTTTGGTCATAAAATACAAAAATAATGATGAAAAGCTAAAGGGGAAATGTTGAGATGGTGAAGAAAATAATTTGATGGCCCTAATGAGTCATAGCACTGCTTCGCTTACCATCTTTTCCAGTTTCTTATTAGCAGCCAAATGGATATACACACAGGAACATTTCCTCACACTGGCTTACAGCAGAGCTGCAGGTCCAGCTGCTTATGGTCCCTCAGCCACTCATCTCCTCTGCCTTTGTATAAGTGGCAGGATGCTATTGCAATGGTTGGATGTTTTGGCCATTTCCAGAAATAATCCCTTGTGGATGTCCCTGAGTTTTTGAAATGAAATGAATCATTTCAGACTCTGGATCACTGAGATGTGCTACCAGAGGAAAACAATAGCCCCAGTCAGTCATAGTAAATTTTATGACTTAAAAGCTATAAACCCAAGCCTTGTAGAAACAGGATTCTAATTTGCTGAAATACTCCAAACCCAAGTTGTAGAGTGAGGACAACAGCAGCCTCTGAGCGGCTTCTTGTCAAGCTGCATAAGCTGTTGTCTGTGGTTTGGGGTGTTGAACTGTAGAGTTGAACTGTGCTGCTCTTAAGAGATGTAAGTCTTCAGCCTCCTCTTCTGCCCGCTGTTTAGCAGAGCAAGGTTGGGAAACTAACTTCTGCAGGGAAGCATTCAGATCTTGTTTAGCTCCCAGCAGATGCAACCAGTAATGGCACTGATGGCTGTGACTTGGATGTGTACTGCAGGCACGGTCTAATGTGGCATCACCTACTAGCATTGCCTAACATAGCTGCAGCATGTAACTTGCCCTAATTAAAGCAAATGAGAAATTGCATCTCCAATAGAAGATTCTTTTGCAGTAGCTCCATGAGTTGGAGACATAAGCCACAATCGAGTAGTGTCAGTTTTAATGAGATTTTTGACATCTTCAAATGGACAAATACAATAAAATAGCTCTTTTGGCTACAGAAATTGCTATGATTGATGCCAAAGAACCTCAATACACCCCAAGGCCATGGCAAACCATTTGAATTTCTGCTACTCACTACTGTTCTTCAGCTTCATCAGTGAATTGCAGGTAAAGGCAGAGAAATCACTAATTATCAGTTTATATGCATATGTGCTTTTCTCAGGAGGAACACATTATGGTGTACTTGCCATAGAGCACAGACTTAGGATATAAAGGCTTTTATAATCCTTTTTATCCCCTCTTCTTTAGATCACAAAAATATGCTTACAAATTAACTGTCCTTTTTATCTTTCTAATGCTTTTTTATCTCCTTCCAGACATAATGAGACTATCTGCCCTGTTCCTAACTCTTTTATTAACCAGCTACATTTTTGTACATTGTTACATACAGGTTGTTTTGGAGTATTTTCTAGCATTGTAGTTCTGTAGGAGTAGATTTTTTTCTGTCCTGGTATTCTGTAGACCTTCTTAAAATGCACGTCAGATGTGACACTAAATGGCACCTCCACATTTTTCAAAGTGCACAGAATTTTAAGTGTGGGCATTTGTCTGCAAGCATATTTTATAAACACATTTCTGTGCAAGGAGAAATGTTTTTTCTTCCATTATTACACATTTTTCATATATGGTATGATATTCCATTTAAAGGACCCAAGGGCCCATTGTGTTAATGCCTGTTAGTAGGTGCTTGTAAACTCCTGGGAATGTGCAATCAGAAAAGACCAAAGCTTTTAATACACTTCATATACATGTGTGGCTACTGAAATACATACGATTTAGTTGAATGTGCAATTACTACTTGTTTGAATGACATATCTGACAGTGGTCTTTAAGTAAATGTTAAGAAATCTGGAAAGTAACCTATGAAATTAGGTTAGGACAGCTGAACTGGTTTTGACAAAATCAGATGTAATGTTAAGATTTAGGTAAAAGTTTTCAGCCGCATTGTTTACCAGCTGAAAAAACCCAATTTCTGTATGACCTAAACAATCTCCCCGTGGGGATCTAAGTTCAGAGGAAAAGTTCCTTTGAGAAAATTGAGGACCTGATCATAACATTTTTTTTCATATTTCATGCAGCATTTTCAAAGTGTAAACATTTTCTCTTTTCAAATCCTCATTTTAGATTATGATAAACAAAATTAAGTTTAGAAGAGAAATAACCACTGCTAACAGAGAAGTACAGCTTTAAATTCTAAAAAATGTGTTTTCTTTTTTTAATCTAGTGAGAAGCTGGAGGAGGAAATACTGCAGTTCAGAGCACCTAATCCAAGTCAGGTTTTATTTTTTGCTGGTTGGTTTATAGTTTCAGTCACTAACCCCAAATAATCAATTATTTCTGTATTTCTATCTTTCCAAGTGCCATGCTGAAAAATAGCTTAAGAGTTTTGACACTTTCATTAATTATTCCCACAGCTATGGATTCTTGCCTTCATGCAGAACGTGTAAACCAGCAGAAGGAAAGCTGACTGTCTTGCTTTTGTGTCTTGGACTAGAAGGATGAATCTGAGAAACTCATGAGATGGCCTATTTTACTAGACCCAGGGAACTTGTCAAAGATGGCCCTAAAAAAGCTGCAGGCCTTCAGGGAAATATTCAAATGGCCTCATCCTGCTGTAACTGATTCCTGAGCTTCCCACCTTTTGAGATTCCACCAACCTTCGGTGAACTTGTTTCATTTAACAAAAAATAACCTTCTACACTCCACCTCTCCCAGAAGTTATCAACCGTAGGGAAGAATAGAAATTATTAACATTTATTTTTTTGGTTGATAGTTCAAATTAATTCTTCCATGTGTCTTATCGCATTCCTTATGAAAAGAAATGCCATTTTAGAAATGTGTTCTTGATTCTGAAGCAAGTCCTTTAATCTTCTTTATGTGTTTTTGTTCTAGTAAGTACACTGTTTTGGCTACCTCAATGGCGACTGAGAAAAAATAATCAATACCAGGAAATCATCATACAATTTCCTTGTCAATCTGGTTAGAAATTAGCTGATAGATTAAAAAAAATATAAAAAGGCAACATAAGCATTCATGTTAGCACAAAATAATACAGAACCACTAGAAAAGCTTATCTGGGACCTTGCTGTTTATCCTTCTGGCTGTGAAACTGTAGAAGTGAAAAGCATTTTGACATTTCATGGTAGTGGCTGTGTCTACATAGTCCTGTAAATACATTCCCAGCAGCAAGTTAAAGGCTGAAAGCCTCAACTGTCTGCCTGCTGTGAAATTCTAGGAGTTGTCATGCAAGCACATCACCTGACATGCTGGGAGCCCACGGAGGATATTTTAAGTGTACCTCGCCCCTGTTGTGCTGGCCATAGGAGCCACTATGACCAGCATGGCTGATGCTTGCTCAGAAAGGCCACTACTCCTCCCTCCTGGGACTGTGCACCCCTGGAGCACTGTGCTGACCATGCCTCTTGAGAAACCTTGGGCCTTGCCACCCTTTGCCTTACTAGGCAACACACAGGGCTGTGGCAATACCAAGCTTTCTGCTAGAGCCATGCCTTTTACAGGCACCTTTCCCACTGCCCTCACCACAGGACAAACCTGTCCCATCCACGTGTGTCACCTGAACTTGCTTTGGAGCTTCCACCCATGGGCAACTGCTTTTTTGCATGGCCATGACTGCTGCCATCTCAGCCTTGCACCTCTCTATTCTCATCCTCATCACCAGACCCCAATCAAGACAGTCTTACTAGTTTCAAATAGGTGTCAGTTTTGCTTCTGGCAAAGAGCTATAGAAAAGTTTAATGACTATGGTCTTCCTTGACATGAACCAGTCTCTCTTTGCCTAAACTGGGCAATGTTCATCTGCTCCACTTCTCTGAGCTGCTACTGGCTTCTGTTCTCAAACTTACAGCTCTGTCACCTTCCTCATAAACAGTTTTAGGAAAATTTCCTTCCACCTAATGGAGGTTGAAGTCAAGTGATGGATTGCTTCATACCTGTAGATGCTCTCAAGAAGCAGTGAAACAGACATTTGTTAGAAGGATAGTATTCTACCCCAGCTCTCTTTGATTTTCCCTTTTCTTGGTTTAAAAAAATATCATTTAGTTTTAAAAGTGCTTATATCTCTTGCGTGTTTTAGTCAGTGGTTCTTCAACAGTTTGTCTTTGGGAATCTAATCTGAACAAAAGTTAGGTGGTCCTCACATTCTGAATTGAATTTTCCAGGCTGATTTAATTCAAGTATGCATTTAGGCAGTAGGCTAAGAGGCCAGATTTTTCAAAATATTTCAGGAATTTGCATTGTGTAGATGCTTAAAATTCCACCATAGATTCTACAGCAGGAAGATGTTGGGATTTCTCTAGTTTTCAAAACAAACACACAAGCAAAAAGTAAGTTCTTTGTCTTGGTAAGGGAAGAGATAATTTGAAAAATCCTATATTTGCAGACACTAATTCCTGGAAATGGTACTGCAAGTACTCTTGGATGGATTGTCCAACATACTTGGTGAAAATCCATTTATTTCTATCACTAATAGAGAATTGCAAGATTTTTATGTATTCTGGTAGCAGAGAATGTTTATATGCCTTTGTTGCCAAGTTTTCTATGTTTTATTTTTCAGAATTTGCATCAAACTTGTTTTGCAATCCAAAAAAAATGTTCAGGTCAGTGCAATTTCAATTTAGTTTAACTGGAGGGCAGTGTATCTGGCTGGCTTTTTCTGTCTGATCAGGTTTTCATTTGCTTGAGGTTGCAGTGTTTGTGATGTGTTTTACTGGTAACTACTTAAAGGCACAGTCAGCATGCAAGCCTTTTTTCAGGCCTAGTTATTCTAGTAAAAAGCTACCATATTCATAAAGAAGTCAGTGTCTATTTATAATGAGCACCCATACTGTTGTGTAGCAAACTCATCCTCTTCCTGTCTTCTCATTTTGTCTTCAAAGTCCCCTTCTCTCTCCAAATGTTCTGCTTGAGCTGAACAGTTGCTGGAGCTCAGTGAACACAAAAATAGTGAGGTTGGCCAACAAGGTAGGATGGATCTATGATTCCTCACTGGGAGGGCAAGGCTTTAGCATGAGCCATCCCCAGGGTATAGGATTAGATTTGTACTTAGGATCTAGCAGTGGGCTACAAGATTAAGGAAAAGCTGTGCAAGTGTTGACGCTGGTTGGAAGTGATGACTTTCTTCTTTCCAAGCATGATATGAACCACAGTCTAATGTTGTGGAGAATTTCACCAGTGTCTCCTTGTTCTCAGATTTCCTTTACAGATTCAAGTCATCTACTGCTCATGCATCATTGCACTGGTATGATGCCAACTCTAAAATAAAAATTAAGAGTGGCTTTTCAAATCCATTTACAGAAGAGGAAGGTTTCAGTTTCGTATTGAAGAAATGTATTGTTTGCACAAAGTGGTAGCATTAAGAAAAACTCTCCATCAAGCCACTAAAATGTCCTGTATGCAGGTGGGAAGGAATGAGGACTGGGGAAAAAGTAACTGGGGAGAAAATATAGAAAATTGAATCAGAAGGCTATAAGACCAGAACTGAGTGCCATTTTAGACCCTTTTTGAAAGTTTAAAGGGAGAAGCTTGAAATTCCTCACTCCTTTTCCTTTCCTCCTTTCCACATTTCCCCCTTTCCGCATTTCCCCCTTCCCTATTAACAAGAATAAGTTCTTCTCACATGCCATGTTAGAGAACTTTTTCTGTTTCTTCGCAGTCTCTCGCACATTCAGGATCCTTACCTTCAGTTCTTACAGCCGGCGTTAACATCCATTTTTCAGGATAGCTTCTGCAGAGACATCCTCACAGAAACACTCTAAGAAGTCTGCTACTCAGGAGAGACTCATCAAGCAGAGAGAACAGCACAGCAGGCAAGCATTTCAACATGGAGTCAAAGCTGTAGTGAAACATTTGCCTCAAGCTAAAATAAGCCAGGTAGACGAGAACTAAAGCAATCACATGGTGCAGGCAGATGCCAAGTAGATGCAGCATTGCTATTTTATCATAAAATCTGTCACACTTCTTTGTATAATGTAAAAAGCCATCAGCTACCCAGCACTATCATTCTCTTCTCTCTCTCATGGCAGATTAGCACCATGTGCTGGCCCAGGGCTCCCAGGTATCACACAGATACACATACACACAAAGTCACTCAGAGTGAGCTGGATATATCAGATTTTGTTCATATGGAAGGTGATTTTACAGTAAATCCATCTGTGTTTCTATCTGGGACTGTAATTTAGGCTATTAGATGGACATTTAGTTTATATACAGTTGTCTGTCCCACCTAGAATGTCCAGGCTCTGTACATGTGTGATGTGCACATGGCTGATGCTTGTAGAAGGGCTGTCCAGACCTCTAGATGGTCCACTCAGACTTAGTGCTCCAAGAGGGAGTCTGCCTGTGTTGAAATCCCAGGATAGCTAAATGCCTTACCTCTTCCTGAACAAAGTGTATGAGAGACAAGAGGTTATGCCAAGAAAATTCAGACTCATGGTAATGTTATCCTGGGAGAAACAGGTTCATCATTTAACATACCAGTGTATATTTAATATACCTAAGTATTCTGATTTCAGGAGGATTTTTTTTTATTTTTTTATTTTTTTAATTCTGCTGCCTTCTTTCTCTCTCCCATTTGTTTTTAACCAAAACTATTGCTAGTTTTGGCCAGAGTGCCCAGCAGGGCAGTGCGAGTGAAACATGCTGAGCTTCAGCTGAAATTAATATGATGAAATTAATATTGATGGTTTTCAATAGCAGCTGGGATCCTGACATGCTTGTGCAGCTCCACTGAGGAGCCTGTGAGCTTGATGGTGGCTTTTAAGCCAGAGTTGGTGTCTAGCTCCTAGGAGACAGTGGAACTGCAATCTTTTTCTTTCCATTAGAAGAGTTCTCCTTGTCCTGTGTGTGGACCTATTATGTGGGTGGTGGGAAGGGTAGAAAGTCCTGTCAGTTCTTCAGGTTTCCTTAAGCATCCTGCTTCCCCCTCGTGAGAGTAAGAGAAGAAGGAACAGTTTCTGAATGACCTGAAATACAGGGATTGCTCTTGTTGGCTGCTCCCCTCAACTGGCTGCTTGCAGGGAGGAAAAGTCTGCAAATGAGAGGTGTCAGAAATGTAGCTGGAGTTGTTTTTTGCTTTTTAGTTGGTGGTATAGAGGCATGATAGTACTTAAGCATGTATCTTTCAGAATGATTTTTAAAAACATTATCACCAGTTAGCCCTGCGGAGAGATTTGTACCATTTTACTGTAATGTATACATACATTCTTTTTGCCTGGCAGATGAAAAAAATTGTTTGTTTTAATTGTGCACCAAAGAAGTATGTATAAATACTTACTTTTACCACCTTTAACCCTCCTGGCCAGCTATAAGGAGATGCTAGCATTTGAGAGCAATTGAGCTTGTTCTGGTCTTACTCTAAATAGATGAGAGTAGTAGTCATTTCGAAGATTCCCATTCTTAAATGTTATAGCAGTACTTGAAATGACTCAAAGTTCAGTGTAAATGTTATGTGCTGGCTGCTCTATGTTGATATTACTGTGGCACATTTTCCAGTAGCAAAGTAAACAATTAGCACATGGGAAGAGGTTATTTTATTAATAAACAGCATACAGTGCCAGTTCATCCAATATAAACCTATTGCATCTGTCTGTCTAGACAGCACATATACTCCATAGGGCCATGGCCTCATAAATTCTAATAATCTGGCCAGGGTAAGGGTGGTTGCTAAGTGGCTGGAAACCTGGAAAGATTCAGGAGGAGATGATCCAGTCGTTCTGCTTCTTCCTCAAATTCACCAATGATCCAAAGCAGCTGTAGGAGATACTCTGCCTCTGGACTTGCTTCCAGATTAATAACATTTAAAACAAAGGCCCTGATGAACAACATGTATAACATAGTCTCATATGCCTTGACATGAGAGTGGAGTTTCCTATCCGTCCTAGTAAGGATAACTGTATTAATACCCATCTCAAGTTCTCCTTTCAGTCAAACTGAACATGATGCCTGTGTAAACTGGAGCAGACCTACTCATGTCATGCAGGAAAGGGCAGTTTAATTCAGCAGAGGATGCAGTGCAGCACCTTTAGAAAAAGTTTCCTAGCAAAGTTTGTAGCACAGGTGGATTGGTCTGAACAGTTGGTCTCTAACCCTCCTCTGACCTCCTTGAGAAGAGGTGAGGATCTGGATTTTCATACAGATGTCATTGTTCGAATGGAGGAGCTGGAGACTGGAGCCCCCTGCCTGGTGGGCCACCAGGCAAATTCACTCTGTGAGTGCAAGGAGGGAGCCCCTATTATCAAGAGTAGAGTGATGTGCAGTTTTAAATCAATTCACAGTGATCCAGACAACATTAACAGAAGTGTTTCAGCCCCTGAACTTCTCACTACTTAATGTTGAAAGGAACAAAAGCACTAGCAAATTTGGAGAGCATCCAGAGCCCAAGGAGACACTTGTTTTGAGCTGGCTTTTGCCCAAATGTGAGACACAAGGAGGTGGGGAGGGTGTAATGGGATGGCAGTCAGGTTTGAAAGGAATACATAGATTAAGGTGGCTCCTTTCCTAATAGGACCAATGGGGATGAGTTCCATTTTTCTTAAAGACAGAGCTTTCCAAAATCTGTGACACTCAGCCTGTAGCTTCTTAGGGCTGTTTCTTTTTCCTTCCATTGGTCATGCAGAAAGTGAAGCTTCCCTTACCTTAAAAGTACTATTTCTCACTCCCTTTTGTCATACTTTGAATCACTGTGATAAGCAAAACTGCTAACCTTAGCTCTCCTCCTTCTAATTAGGCAAGAGCATTAGAATTCTTTATTAATGCCACCCTTCCCGGATGGTTGCAGATATATATACTTTCAAGGCGTAATTGCTTTCTGGCCCTCATTTTAATTGGAATCTGTGGGGGGGCTGTGGAATTCCACTGCCTTCATCTCCCACCGGTGCATTGTGCCTGTGACACAAATTTGGAAACAGGGAACTACTTTCCAGATCTGCATCTGAAAGAATGTGTAAGCGAGGGGGAGGGGGAAACAACATCATCACTGAGATGTAAGAGGAATTAGGATGGAGAAAACAAAGTTGCTTTGGTTCCTTTTCTCACTGGGAGGAGGGGGAAAAAAAAAAAAGGAACAAGTTGGTGAAATTGCTTCCCAGCATTTCTGTTTTCTGGCTTTTTTCTGCTGTGGTGCAGCTTGTAACTAGGTTAAACAGATCCTAAAGGAGCTTAAAGAGTATTTCAGGCTAAGCTTAAATTTTAGTTAAGGTTACACCTATTTTGCAGAAATTGCCCTCAGTTTGCTGGGTCCTTGGAGTCTCAGACAAAGTGTGTAGGTAGAGGTAACATCATGGCACAAGGGAAATGCAACACACAAAGTTACAAACCTGAATATGAAAGGAACTGCTTCTCCTAATTCAGATTTTGTCAACTTTAGCTTAAAAAAAGTTTTAGTTTATTGAATGTTCATATTTCCTTGAAAATAGACTCTTTTTGAGGAAAGAAATCATTTGCTGTAGAAAATGTTTCTGTCAAAGAAACTTGAATAACAGGTTGGAAGGAGAATAGCTGTTCATACTTGATTACACAAAATTTAGTCAGGGGATTTTTTATGCTAAGAGAGAATATACATTTTTGAGACATGTGCTTAAGGTAGGTATTTCAAATGAAATTAATAGTAGTGAAATGGTAACAGTATTGTTATTATCAGTCTTCAGAGTTAATATATGCTAAGGTGGATGAAGTAATTCATATCCATCCAAGCTATTGTTTCAGTGACTGCAGACACTTCTACTCTGTGTAGTGTTCCAATTAATTTTTTCTAAATTATAGTTATACTCATAAGGACTAGAAACTATAATTATTCAAAAATGTGTGCAGATACGACAGCATGAAAGGAAATTCTGTCTCTTATTTCAGCATTTTAAAATAAGGAGGTTTTGTTCAATTCTTTTTGTATTAAAGCAGAAATAACTTCATAAAACTGCAGGAATATAATTGCCTTTTTTGGAGCTTTTTTCCCCAACATCTCACAGTTTTGACAGTTTTCAATTAATTGCACTAGCACTTGCATCTCTCCTTTAGTCTTCTTTTTCTTCTCTCTCAGTAAGCCTAGCTATTGGAGCACAGCTTCACGACAACCTAAAAATTCTCCAGTGTCACAGAGCAGATACCCAAGGCTCTGCACCTGAGTGTCATTTGGTGGTAATTGTGGTGCTAACCTTCTGCTTCTTGTCTCTGATAAAAGGCTGATTACTGTTGCCAGCTCTATGCACAATTGGGTGTTTGTTTAGTGGACAGTAGCTTCTCATCACGTCTGTCTAATTAGGCTGATTGGTTCACAGTGCCGAGCCAACCTGATTGAGAGGTGTGCTTGGCTCAGTGTCCCTATTTCTAAGTGCTTTTGCCTTGTGTTAAATGAACCTTTGCTGAGGCTCTTCATGAGCCGCTCCTCTGGATTAGAAGCAAAGGTGCATGATCAAGGCAATGCTGAAGAAATAAAACCTGCCCTGTTTGACGTGCTGTAGGTAAGCTATGCCAAAAATACACTGAGGTCTTAGTTTTAAGTTGTGACTGCATCAAGAGAAAAAATGTCTGGAGGGACTGCAGATTAAGGACTTGGAAGGACCTTCACATCACAGTGATTTGTATGTGGAGATTAGTGCAGGTTGGTTAATCTGTTTTTCCATTTAAAGGTAGATTGGCCATCTCAGATTGCTTTAAGTCTGCATTGTAGACGGTATAAATAAAAGACCGTAGAGGACTGTGCTTGTTTCAGAGGCTGTGAGTCTACAGCAGATACAGTTTTGGGCCTTGGTTGTTGCAGCCTTCTCATAATTCAGTGATGCCATTCAAATCTCCTCCAGGGACTGAGACATTTGCTTAGGACCATTGACCTCAGAAATGCAGCTTCCAGTGTTGCATAAGAAATAGATTTTGTAGTAGCAGCAGTGTGAAAACACATGAGGAGGATATGCTTGATGAGTTATACTGGAGCAGAGGGAGGGATGGGATAGGGTTGTGCCTGGAACGAGCTGTCTGACTTCTGGGCTGCAAAATCAAGAGGGAAGAAGGGAAGAGGAGGAGGCTGCATGGTGTGAAGCACAATTTAGATGTTGGTTTGTCTTTTAAATCCCAAATTTTGAGATATTTAGATTCGTGATGTTTATTTACTACATAGTGGTGGCCCAGGAGCTAAATCTCTGTTGGCTGTAATTCTTGCAATCAAAACAATTAGTACAGCACACCATGCCCAGAAATCATTTGAAGTATTCATATATATAAATAAAGTTGGATTTTGGATTTTGAACTTTCTCCTAAATGTGGGATTGCCCTACTCGCAGAGAAAATGTTGCTCTTGCATTACAGCCTTTAAATTATTCACTCACTTTGACAAGCAGCTATAGGAATGCTGTGATAACATTGGATTCAATATGGGCAAATGTTCTTTTTTGTTGAGCCTCATAAGGAAAGTGGCTCTAAGTGTCTGGAAACCTAAAACTTTCAGGTGCTCTACTAGGTTCGAGTTCCGTTATAGTTAAGTTGCAGCTAATGTCAAGTGCATCAAAATTTGCAGAAATCACATTCCTCTAAAATAGATGAAACACGTGAGAGATTTACATCAAAATCATAGACACATTTTGCAGTTTCATTTGATTGCATCTAAGAGTGTTTCATAATCCAATATTCTGCTGTGCAAGTTTAGAGTGCTGCCATTAGCTTTGAAAGCACTACAGTGAATTCCACCATCTGTGTATATGACCTAGCAAAACTAAACCCAAAACCCACACTCCTTGTCAAGATGAGAGTTCTTAATATTCTGCTCTTTTAACTTTATTTATTCTTAAGGGATTAAAAAAATAAAATCTAATTGTTCTATTTTGGAAGATGAGAAAGCTGATACAAATTCAGCACTATGCAACATTTTTAAGCCATTTTCCACTTCAAATATGTGTCAGTATGTATAGCTGACATCCAAGAAGAATTTTGCATTCAGAATTAAAAGCTCATTTGAACACAACATACCCAGTACATTCCCTCCTTTTATAGAAAGACCATTGCTGATGAGCAGTTGCCTTGAAAAAAGGCTTACTTCAGACACAAAACAGATAAGAAAGCAAAGCATTTCCAAAAGCACCCTCCTTTCTCCTTTCATGAGCTCACATGGCTTGATCAAGCTCTAATGACTTACAGATTTGAAAGGCTTTGTCCGCCTCATAAACACTTGAGAGATTTGTCTGAAGAGATGAGAGAAATTATGAACTATTTCAATCAAAAGCCAAGGTTGAGCATGGGTGGGAGAGAATAGTTTGCACTGGTCTAAGAGCGAGGGAATTAGGAGATATGTTTAGTCATTCAATAAGTAGATACAGGTATTAGCCTTCACAGCGTATTACTTAATGTTTACATGCCAATGTGACTAACGCATTACAACTGAAAAGCTGAACTTAGGAAAGGCTTAACAGTCGTTGACAGGATACTTTACTTTGTTGATTTAGAATTTCAAGTAGTAAAAAACCCCACATATTCCTCTTCAGTTTGGATGAAACACCTTCATGGTAGAATCAAGCCAAAACGGCCAATGAGTCTATGGTGGATAGGTGATCATTTCTAATAAATAGGAAGCAGTTATTCTTCTCACCTCCATTTAAGGAGGCAGCTAATTAGTGACCAAACCCTAGCTTTCTGCTAAACACCTTCTGAAACCCACCTGTAGTCCATTCCCGAGTCCACATGTTGTGAACACAGGCACAAAGGTTTTGTGTAGACAAATCACTCTGTAACTTGACACTATTTCCTTCCTCACCTGGGGAAGAAGGGAAGATCCTCTGGCCACAGCTCAAAGGGACATGTTCACATACGTTCAGAACCTGTCCTCCAAGCCTTGCTGTTGATGGCTCTCTAACAGGTCAGCAATGACTCTTTAATAAAGGCCAAGACACCAGCTCTCAATGAGCAGCAATTCACCTCCTCTGGATTGGGAAAACCTATTCAGCTAGTTACAACACCGCCTAAGCTGACAACTGTGCTTCTCTGGATCTCCCAGTAAATCCCAATAAAGATTATATTGTAGTGGTATTCTCTGAGTAAAAAAATAGTAGATTAATTTTGTTGGAGAGCCCATACAAACTGTTTGTTAGATTAGGCCCTGAATATAAAAGCTAGCCTTATGGGGAATATATAAATCGTTTACACATCCAGGACTGGTAGTAGAATGTGAGTTGGTAACTAAGATGACTAATTAAAGCAAGAAGCCCTTGTTTCCTGAACTAACATGTAACATTTGAAGGGAATTAATAGGAACTCCTGAGGCTAAAATAGGGACATATCTTTTAAACTGTGCTGAAATGTATTGGAATAGTTACACTTCTTTGTGAGACAGACTATACAGAAAAAATACAGAAAATGGGAAAGTGTGTGCTGAAAGCAGGGACTGTCCTTTCCAAGTAGGAATGTCTGACAGCTAAGATGAATTGGTTTGGCTTTGTCGTTTAAAATAGTAACTGATATTTTGTCAAGTTGTTCTCTCATGGGTAGACTCTTACAAAATGAGAGCGATGATTCCATTAATTTGTGTCCCTTCTGTGGTCCCAGGTGAGGCAGTTAATATAGTTTCTGTAATGTCAAGTTAATACTTATTCCTCTTTTCGGTGCATTCTTCTATAAATTTGTCCTCAGATCATATTATATCCTTTGGTAGTAGAGAAGCTGAGAACAGAGCCTTTAGGCTTGATCTAAAAAAAAGAAATAGAAGAGCTATCAAAATGAAAATTCCTTGTGTGTCTTCAGATGCAACCTAGGTTCTGGCTCAGCTGCTTTCTAATGCTACCTCAGGCTTCTAAACCCATTTATGTACATTAATGCAGGTCTCTAAATTCACTTGAGATATGGCTATTTAACCCAGCTGAATGCCAAGCAGTATTTGGCCAACACAATACCTGAACATTTCACAGAATTTTCCCTCTTTTTTTTTTTTGAGTGCTAAATTTCTAAAGGAAAAAACTGTGAAGAGCACAATCCCATAGCATCTTGACTTGTGAGAATAACAAGGGTCGTTCTAGGTTGGGTCAGTCTAGGGAACTTCTAGGAGGAGAATGGAAAGGAGCCAAGTCGTACCGGTCATCAAAACATCTCCTAACTCAGCTGCTTCATTTCTTGAATTAGGTGAAACAAGTCGAATATGTATGCAGAGAAAACTTAGGTTTTCAGGAAGGAATTTCACCTAAGCTCTAATTTCTGGTTTATTTATCAATCACAATTGATGAAATTAGTTAACAAAGCAATTATTGATATTCTCCATAGCTGTAGGAATTTGTGAGTGGTCTTCTCAGAGGTGAATTGAATACTAGTGTACAACTGTATTTCACAAAGTAATTTTGTATGTTTCCGGGGACGCTTCTCTCACAGTGACTGAAAGAAAAAAATAGCCCAGGACTATTTTTTCCTTTTTTTTCATGCCACTTGAAGAAAAAAAACAAACAAAACCCACAGCTAAAATATAGTCAAAATTGATTCTGAACTCTCAGGCTAACATTGTCATGAGTGAAAACTTCAGGGAAGTTTGGCTATATTCCATTTTTTCAGTTCTGTGCTCTTTTAGGAATTTTAATTTTTTCTTGGATAATTAGATCTCTGACATTAGACGCATATAATTAACAAGGAAAGTGGTTTGCATGCTGACTATAATAGCACTGTCTCATCTGTTTGCCAGATAACTGTTAGGGCCTGTTTTTTCAGAGCCATTTTATTCCCACAGATAGCAGCAGACATGCCTAACTGGAACCACCTGGATTTGTTTGCAGGGATGAAATCTTGGGACCTTTTATTGATTTCAGCAGTCACAGAATTTTGCATGCATCCTCATAATTTCCTTTTAAGATAATAGTATTTCAAAATATTTATTCTTTTGATAGTTGAATTTGAATTTGAATGATAGGACTGAAACTTCATGTGCAAAGTTGTATTGCTCAGGGAAGATGTTTTTTAGAATTGGCACAGAAGCTTTTACTGTAATTTTCAAAATGTGCCTCTCTGGGTGGGAGGGTCATGTGTTCTCTTTAAACAAAAATTAGATTTCTCCATCTTTTGTTAACCAAAGTTCAGGACTCTGGTGTCATTCATATATTTTTGAAAATTGTCCCCAAGTCTTTTTTAATAGCCTATTTACCAGCTGCTAAGCAAGCAACACCTAACAATAAAAGACTGGAAAAAAATTGATTGCAGCTGCTTGTTATAATATATTTTTTTTACTACTTATAATTTACCTTCTGCATTTCACAGAATCACAGAATCACAG
>NW_010202225.1:0-4193 GCF_000695765.1 Mesitornis unicolor
CCAACACCCCCAGGTCCTTCTCCTCCAGGGCCAGGATGACTCATGGCACTGCAATCCCAGCGCTGACGTGAACAGGACACATGGAGGGATGGTGGCCATCGAGACCCGATGGAACCTCTGCTCCCGAAACTGCAGGTGGGGACCCAAACCTCCACCCCCCCAGGCCAAAATCCTGCTGTGCTGTTTCAGTTGTTGCCCTATCCGCTGTTATCACTCACATCCCAGCAATGCAAATGTGAGCCTCACCAAATATTTGCATAATTCTTATAACCAGATGTCGAACAGGCAGGTGAATCCATTCTGACGGCTCCACTTCCATCCCATTATTTAGCAGCTTTCCATCAAGTACTATTTGCAGCCGATAATCTGACATCCAGAACCTCAAGTCTCACAAAACCAAGTATTCTCTCAATCTTTAAAGTTTCTTCTTAAAAACCCAGTAATTCAACCTTTTCTTCTGAAATTCCAGAGTTTTGTTTGCAAGGTTCTGGCTGAAAGACTGAACAAACTGCAAATTCCTTCAACTAAGAAACATGATAAAACTCCACACAATCCTTAGACCATGATTTGCTCTTTCCAATTTTATTCTCTACTCGAGAGGCATCTTGTTCTGAGGAAAAAAACCATTTGTTTTAATTATAAAAACTGCAAAAAATGCTCCATAAGACTTCTGATGCTAGGAAAAGGCAAATCAGGAGTCACATAAACTAAATATTTTAAGTCGATTATTACAGTCAGTAAGGCCATAGCTTCTGGCACTTTAGTTTGTGCAACTGGAACACACATAGTTTTAGAAAAGCTTCTAAAATAAATCTAAGAAACAGCCAGCACGTAGGAGATAAAAGCATCACATATTGCGATTAGTTTTTATTTAAAATGTCCATAAACGGTCTTCTTCCTTTTAAAAGTAAACGCAAAAATTCCTGAAGCTCAATTAAAGCAAAAATAGCCACCTACATCTAAATTTAAAATCAGTTTAATTCGCTTGGTTTAGGCAGTAAATACACTTATTTATTACCAACTGTAATTAATCAGAAGTAGCTTCTCAGTTATGGCTCTGGGATTGAAAACTTACTCTTAGTTTTAGTTCACAGATAACCTGCTGCAACTCAGAAATTTAAAATTAATATTTATCTTCATTTCTGAGGAGAACGGACTTCTGGCTCCAATGGATCAAAGTGACACTGAAACCACTCATCACGTATTAGTTGTATAAAGTAGAAGTATTATTACATTTTAGTGCATTTTTGCCTTTTGTTCCAAGTTTTCCTGGACTATGGCAACTTGACAGTTTTCCACTTCAATTGGAGAAGAAACTTCTTGTCAGTGAGGGTGACAGAGCCCTGGCCCAGGCTGCCCAGAGAGGTTGTGGAGTCTCCTTCTCTGCAGACATTCAAAACCCGCCTGGACGCCTTCCTGTGTAACCTCATCTGGGTGTTCCTGCTCCGGCAGGGGGATTGGACTGGATGAGCTTTGGAGGTCCCTTCCAATCCCTAACGGTCTGGGATTCTGTGATTCTGTGATTCTGTGACAGGGCACAGAAGATAATTACTAAATACCTCTTACCCTGCTAAAGATGCCAAACCACCTCTTCCTCTGTTTGTCCTTAAATTAAAGCACTCCAAAGGTTTTTCCGGTGTTTTCTTAACGTGCCATTAACGTAGCAAGTTTAACATGGGGTCTGATCATGTCTGAACCCAATTTAATGGCGATTTTCCCATAGAAGAGAAAAGGGGAAGAGAAAACCCTCATCCAGATGAAAGTAAATTTCGGTTAAATGAACACTTGTGACAGAGCTCTCTCAATAAGCCTTGGCTAAAAGGTCCTTTCTATATTAAATATTTTTGCTTAGATAGTTATGAAAACATGAGCTGATCTCATTTCTTCCCATACATATTGCAAATAGAGGCAGTGAGTTTATTAATTAGTTCTCCAGGAGTTTAGCATTTGTTGAAATAAACAATTTACATGGCACAGCACCTCTATCTGAGCCAGTCAAAAAGTTTTCAGGATAAAGACCATCAGGAAAAGCTGTTCGAAGATCAAACCTCTACGTGAGAATATCCCAATTTCTACACAACTTTGAAGAAAACCACAAAATACCAACAACTTGGTCAGCCAGTGCTATGTGTTTTGGTTACCCATCCTCGTTATGAGTGTTCATAGGACCAGTAACTCATCAATAACTCGTCACGTTCACACCAGGAAGGAAAACTGCTGCCAACGAGGCAAAAATTACACCAACCCCTTCTTGTCTCCACTTTGGAAGATGTAAATTAACACCAAGATAGACCCTGGTCACTGCCATACTCTGTCTTGTAAAGCACATTATCAGGAAGAGAAGATACGCTGACAATTGAACAAACCAACCTTAATTTCCAAATGTCTTCTGAAAGCTCAGGAAAAGAAGACTCAGGTGTGGCACCTTCCTCTCAATTAATGAGTAAACACTGATATTCTGGATATTTTGCTTATGTCCCCTACCTAAACTACCAGAACTCAGCAGGTATCAGACCTCGGTGCTCCATCCTTGGTGTAATTTCTCATCCTGCACGACTACGAACGCAACGAGGCTACAAAGGTTCACACAGGAAAACAAAACTTCACTACCCGTCACATTTCCTCACAGCAAAACCTCATTCCAAAGAGCACAAATAGTTCTGTTTCTTCTCACGTGCCCCTAATCAGTAGCATTTGAGCACCCCAAAACGTCCCTCTGAATTAAGTGTGTGTGTGTATATAAATATATATATTTATACATACACAAATACGTATTTCAAAGTACCACACTTTTCAGACTCACTCTCAAAATGTATATTAAACTGTGCTTCCTATTTTCTGTCTGTTTTACACCTACCCTACACACAGGTGGGTTTCCAAACAACCCAGACACTTGAAATGCTGGGAAGGGAGGCTGGGTCTGTCCATGACCAAGCCCTACTTTGCCAGTGGCCTCACTGTCCAGGAATACTGCTATTACTTCCCAAATTTACTTATTTTCCATAGGGTTTTTTTGCCTCCTTTTTTGCACAGTGAGGACGAAGCTTTAAAATCAAGCTCTGCGTAAGCAAACATCACCCCCAGAAACCACTGTCCCTTCTTACACCCTTTTCTGAATTAACCTCTTGTAATCACACAGCAAATTGTAGAGCAATGCAGCAAAACAGGTGATTTTTCCTAAAATATTTACCATTATCTTCGTATTTTATATACAGATATATTTATATATTAATATTCATTTTATTTATTTAAAAACTGTAACTTTAACTCTTCAATCTGCAAAGATAAACCCTACTAGAAGGATGCAACAACCATAAAACACCTGGTGCTTTGCAACAAAAGCCCTCTTTTCGTTTGTTTGTTATTTAAAGCACAAGCAGGCTTCCCCCTTTCCCATTTCCAGCCATAACCAAGGGAAAGTTTTGATTTCGGCTGCAAAATACCTGTGCCTATATGTACGTTATATACACTTATAAATCTGTGCTGAATTAGAATTACAGCTTCACTGACCCCAAGCTTAGTATTTATGCTCTGGATTTTAAAGTTAAACACCACTTCACATTAAGAAATTGCTAGAAGCAGTAAGATTTTGTCTTTTAAAAATGCTGGCAATAAAGGCACAGTAAAAGTAATTAAATTTCATCATCAGAAGCTAAGAGAAGAATTAGGAGGAAGTACTTCATTAAAGAGAACATTTTTACGTGAGGAAAAACAGCGCATTGGAAGAGTCTCTTGACTCCTCTCTTATCAGTTTTAGCTTAATAATGGTAAAGGAACTTTTAAGGTTTTTTTTTTTACTACTATTTTTTATAGCATTGCACTGAACACTACAGAAACGATGAGGAGAAAGAGAGCAATATGTGCATTTCTAAGTAAATTTTGTGCTGCCACCGTTTTAACCGGCTCCTTCTCCTCAGCTACTCATTAATCTTCCATACTGCAAAGAATTAGTAAATAAGAAGTCAGAATTCATATTTTTCCTAGTGTTTTCATAACCAAAGGCAGAAAGAGAAAACAACTCCTCCCGATTCGTGCTGTAAGTGCTGATGTTTTATTCCTCACCACATGGAGAGCTCAAGGATGCTGCAATGGAAACCACTCCAGCAATCAGCACTGCTCATCTCCTTGTCAGAGGCAGTGCTATCAGTAATTAATTACCTCTCTGTCCTGGTTTGAGCTAACCAGAACTGATT
>NW_010202226.1:0-3350 GCF_000695765.1 Mesitornis unicolor
CTCTCTCCCCCCCTTTCTCTCTCTCTCTCCCTCCCTCCTCTCCCCTCCCCTCCCCTGATAAGTTTGCATGCTTTGTTTGATGGATAAGTGCTTCTCAGAATGCATAAAGTTAATAGTTTGAAAAGCTGAATATTTATATCACTGGCCGATTAACTTAGTTTTTGTAATTCTCATAACAATTTTTATTATTAACAAATGTTATTACATACTTTTTTTTTATAACTACAAAAAAAGAGTTTGAGATTGGTTTTTAACCTTGTTGTTTTGTATGGAAAAAACCTGTTCCATTGGTAGAGGCGTATTTTGGATATTCTCACACTGACTTCAATCAGAAGTGAGTATGCAGCTGAATGCACTTAAACCTAATACAGGGTATTGTTAGAACATCCTTAAGGCTTTGACACTTTCCCAAATTTATCAGCTGGAAATCATGAGACAAATGAAAGTGGTTTATTACTCCCCTGTGATAATTGCTTCTTACATCCCTGCTTCTCACTTTCCAGCTCCCACAGCATGTGGTTGATGTTCTGTACATGCATCTTTTGGGTTGTACTTGTCTCTGCCTCAACCACATGCAATGGATTTACTACTTACCTCAGTATTTTTCTGAAATGTCTCTTTGGAAGATAGATGGTTGCCTGATAAGAGGAGGATAAGACAGTTGAGTCCAATTACAGGGACTTGTAATTTGTGTTTTAGCCTAATTAGTTGATGGTTTTGTGGCAGTAAACCAGTTGACTCAAGGGGATTAATGCTTTAAAGCTGATTATCATAAAAATGTGAAATTTAATGAAGAATTGTGGAGGATAAACAGTGGAACCAGTGTGGTCTCCTGTCCTTTGATTTTTATCTTTGCTTTTCAGTGCAAAGTTGGAAGTGATAAATTGTATGTTTACAGTGGATTTCTGAGCAGCTTGGACTGACTGGATCGTATTTTCATACGTATCAGTGCTTGTTCTCTTCTATACTGAAGAGGCAGAAAGTACTGTGTGTGGACTCAGTATCATCTTGTCCATTGCGTGCACCTGTGTGTGTAGGCACATCTATCTGATGGTTGAACCGTAGTGATGTCCGTAGATATGAATACAAGGCTGAGCCACGTTTGTCTGGAATCTGCTGTGGTATTTTAGAAGTGCAGGATGCTGGATGAGCAGGGGATGTAAGATGATGGAAATCGTATGACTGAGGAGTTAGAACAAAATGAAGCCTGTTAGATTTCTAAAGCAGTTGCTGTCTGTTCAACACATGAAGCCGGAGAAAAACAAAACTAAGGAAATGGTGGTTTTATGAGCTCTAATCTCATTACAGAGTCACAGAATGTTAGAAGTTGGAAGAGACCTCTGAAGCTCATCCAGTCCAACCCCCCTGCCAGAGCAGGATCACCTAGACTAGGTCACACAGGAATGTGTCCAGGCGGGTTTTGAATGTCTCCAGAGAAGGAGACTCCACAACCTCTCTGGGCAGCCTGGTCCAGTGCTCTGTCACCCTAACAGTAAAAAAAGTTTTTCCTCATGTTCACATTGAACCTCCTATGCTTCAGCTTGCTCCCATTGAAACAACAACAACCACAAAGAAGGGAAACAGGATGCTGGTAAAAAACGGATACTGTGAAATGACCAAGAAGGTCGTGTTGGGATAATCTGTATATGAGTCTAGAAGAATTACTCTAGGTAATACCCATGCAAAACCCATTAAGATCATTGCACATGCATTACAGATCAATTTCAATTATAAATAAATGTTAGTTCCCAAGTTATGTTTTGAGAAGGTGTGATCTGAAGTCAAACTTGGATTGTCTGAGATAAATTTCTGCCATCATAGTAGATGCCAAATCCTGAAGTGTTCTGATGTAGTACACAATCAGGAGAAAAATAACTATTGACCCTTAAAAAAGGAAATGTATTTTTGTTTTGTTATTATTTGAAACCAGGATATGAATGTCACTGAGTTGCTCTATCCATATCACTGGAATGGCAGGTGATATAGGGTGATTTGCTATATGAGGAGTACCTAATCTTGTCTTTCCCATAAGCTTTATGTGGGTTTTGGAGGCTGACTTTTTGCAGGACTAGTTCTTTCCCCCTGTATTGCTCACGCAACAGGGTAGGGGACAGGTTTATGGAAACTGGGGTTTTCTCTGTTGATGTGGTATGGTATTGCAGACTTAAATGTGTGTTCTGAAGATGCTTGAATTCTTTCACAGCAGTTTGTTTTTCCAAGCCCTTTTACTCAATTCCCTTATTACTGTGTTGCAAGAACTGGAATTACAGATTACTTTCACTGGCAGGTGGTAGTATTAAAAGGCTCATGGTGTTAGGGACAGTTAATGAGGAATAGAGTAGTTGTTGGTAACACTAAAGTTAGTGCTTTGTATTTTATAAGCATTAAGTAAATATTTGGTGTTTAGTGTTCAATGATAAGGGAAAAACAGTGAAACCTTGTATAAAAAAAACCAACTCTCAATGCGGAGAAGATTTCTGGGGGTACCCTTTTGATTGTATGACAGTAATGAATGCTGTACACCTGGATTCTTTATTTTTTTTGTCCCCAGTATCAGTGTGTTTCAGCATATTTTGAAAAAGTACTTGTGTGTAAGGAATTAATAGTACAACGTACTTGCCCTGAATTAGTTATGGAAGGCTGTTTGTATTAGAAATTAATAGATGCTGATCTGTTTTCATGAAATCAAATACTGTGGGTTTGTAGCTACTTCTGGTGAGACAGATTTTTACAATTGGAAACAGAAATAAATTTACTTTTCTTATTATATGCATCTCGGCAAGTTTGTATTTTCTGTAATTACTTAAATTGTAAGGTATTACTCAGTTTGGCTCTGTGCCTCACAAAAGCGTGCCTGTTCCTGTTTCTCATAATGCAAGCCAAGATGGGCAGTTTAGCAGACGGTGCTGGAGATGGCAGAATTCCAGCTTTGTAGAGGAAAAAAAACACTTCAGATGAGCAGAACACTTTTCTCTTTTTGTTGAAACTGGGTAAGTGCAATGCATAGGAAATGCAAATGAGAGATAAGTGAGTAAAATCTCCTTCTTTGTAAACTTTAAAGTAGCCATCGAGCTGAAAACTTGTGTTAATGTACAGAGCAACAGTCTTAATGTGGTATTTGTCGTTATCTGCTGTACACTCAGAGTAACAAACCATCTGTAACTTTTTGTGCTAGACAGTAGCACTCTATCTTAGAAGATAGACAGGGAATTTGTGCAGCTGTATCTTAGCTTAAAAGCTCAAACATGGTAAGTCATGAAGTTCCTGTCCTAAAAATTAAGTTGAAACTGGAAATGTTGTGAGCTGTATTCTCATACCCACTCATTTAACATATATATATATATATATAT
>NW_010202227.1:0-7458 GCF_000695765.1 Mesitornis unicolor
CCATCCCTGGAGATATTCAAGGTCAGGTTTGGTGGGGTTCTGAGCAACCTGATGTGGTACCAATGTCCCTGCCACTGCAGGGGGTTGGAGTAGGTGATCTTTAAAGGTCCTTTCCAACCCAACACATTTTATAACTGAGGATACAGTACAGGTATAAGAGCTAGGCTGTAACTGTGGTACATCAACTCTAATACTCTGCAGAAGGATTAAGTGCTTGTGTTTGTAGTTAGCTCAGGATATGTACTTTAACATGGACATGCCATGCTTTCCATTGTGGAAACCAGTGATCCAGTTGGGTTCAATTCAGTGATGCTTTGCAGAAGAGGCACTTCTGGATTTCACAAGAGTACTGTTTCGTGATGCTGGTTTACTCAGCCTAGAAATTATATTTGATGCTATTTCCTTCTGGAAATTTTTGTGGCTTTCTGATGACAAGTAAAAAGTGTTGAAAAGACATTTGACTAAGCTGTGATGAGGGGTTATTCTACGTGGCTTTCCACACATGAACAAAGTAATCTTAAGGAATATCTAAAGCCGTCTGTTTTCAAAACAGGTGCCTTGTCCATATTTTGCGGGAAACTATGGTGAAATATTCCAAAATCCGCCCCTTTCAAGTTCGGTGTCAGCTTGACCTGTGCAGACATGAGGTGCATTATGGCTGCCTACGAGAGGATAAATGCTTTTATGCTCACAGTCTGGTAGAGCTTAAAGTCTGGATAATGCAAAAGGAAACAGGTATGTTTGGTAAAACGCTGGCTTCACTCCTTATTGTAATGCCACTTCTTTGTCTCAGCTCCCTTCTGAAACCAGCAACTTGGGATCACTGCATTCACTTACAGTGTGCTGAAACCTTTTGTGCAGCTTACTCAATACACAATAATGCAAACAAAAGTGTTGAGTAGGCTGCTGGCTATTCAAACTTAGCAAGTTTTTGGCAATAAAAACGGTTGAAACTCCTTGTAATGACCAGATATTTTTTTCTTGAGAGAAAACTACAAGTCCTGAGCAAATTTTAAATCCAAGTCACACTGGATTTGTTTTTATTTTTAAACCTTCAGGGTTTGGAAGGTCCTGATCAAATTTCTTTTTCACAGAGCACTGAAATACTTTATTTATGCCATTGTTTTCCCCCAATCACCCAGTACAAGAATCAGGTTTTTCCATAGTTAAGCCTTTCTGTGAGCTTACTGTCATTCTGATATTCTTCTGTATATAGTGAGCCAGAAAATTAATCTTCCCAGTTCTCTACTCTGTCTCTCGTTAGTGTGTGTGTTCATAAAACTGAACTGTTTTTCTGTTCTTGCTTACATTTTGGCTGCTTTTTGTTTATCTGGCTCGGGATTTTTGGCTTCTTTGAGGATAACAAGTTTTACTACTTCATTTCTAGCTGATAGCTTTTGAAGGCCATGTCTCTGTACTTACAGCCCGTGCCTTGGACACGACCTCCGAACTCTCCATGCACTCCATCACATTTTGCTTTGTCGTTTGTGTGTTGTTTGGTTTTTTTAAGCAAGCGAACTGTTAGTAGTATATAATTTGTACCACATGGCAGTTGCTCATTCTTTTTGTCTTGCTTAGTATGAGAGCAGTACTTTACATATTAAGTAATCACAGAGTCACAGAATGTCAGGAGTTGGAAGGGAGCTGGAAAGCTCCCCCAGTGCAAGCCCTGCCAGAGCAGGATCACCAGAGCAGTCACACAGGAACACAGCCAGGGCTTTGGGTGTCTGCACAGAAGGAGACTCCACAACCTCTCTGGGCAGCCTGGGCCATGCTCCATAACCCTCACACTGACAAAGTTTGTCCTCATCTTCAGCTTGAACCTCCTGTGCTCCAGCTTGGGACCATTGCCCCTTGTCCTGGCACTGGACATCCCAGAGCAGAGCCTGGCTCCTTCCTCCTGACACATTAAAAAATAAAAATTAATCATCTGGTATCATTGCGATGCAGGGAGGAAAAAGGGAAGTGTGGCAATCCCAATGTGTTCTGGTGTTTCTGGCATTTTTGCCCCTTTGTCTGTGGTTCATCCTCAGCTGTTGTTTCTTTGAAGACGAGGATCCTTTTTGCTTCAGCTTTCTATCTAGATTCTTGTACAGGCATACTGACATGAGATGTCATGCTGACCTGAAAATTTTGAAGGAAGAAAGTAAAATAGAGAATCTTCTTTCACTCATTTCCAGTTCTCTCTCCTGGAATGAGCCCTTAGCATTTTTTGTGAGAAAGTAAAACAGTTATTTTCTTGCCAGCTGCCCCTACAAATTCAAGAACAGCAAATACTTACTCTATAATTTCTGTTTTGAAGTAAGGATTAGGTTCCTCAAGAAACTTGTGTTGCCTGAAGGCATCGTTTTTCGTTTCACGGTGTGTTCATCCTGCCCTTGTGCCCAGCTAAAGCCAGCTGCAGCTCAGAAAGAGGCTTCTCTTCTAAATGTGAGGTGTGGGAAGTAAAGGAATTGCTACCTCAGGAAAGAAATACTTTACTGACCCTCAAATCTAAACACAGATGACAGCAGTAAATGTTAAGTGCATGTGCACAATGTCTATTTCCAAACAATCTTAGCCAAAGTATTTGCAAGATTCTTTTTCTTTTTTAAATTAGTTTTTGCCTGGAACAAAACCTAATTAGCAGGGCTTGTTTAAAAGTTTTGTAAAGAAAGTAGGGGCAATCTATTATCTGTCAGTTTGCATTTTGCCTAATTTTCCTGCGGTCCATAAAACAATGTAGCTTTCCTATTTAGATTGTTGTCAGAGGTTTAGTACATTGTCTTTAAAGAAATACTCAAAAAAGCATCATAACTTGTTTTTTACATTTCAGATTGCTCAAATCTCTCATGCTTGCTTTTCAAAGTGATGATACATACCGTATTTCTGTTTTGGAGGCCCTCATGAGATTCTTAAGAGTGCGTGTGTGTATGGATGTAAATGTATGTCCACACCCATGAACGTGTGTGTATATAAATAGGAAAATAGATAGAAAAAGAAAAACAGATAAAAGCTTTGGGGCTTCAGCAGCCTTCCGGTTTGAGCATGTCAAATTCTGCAGCAGTCGTACGTGTTCAAGACCTTTTTCCCTTCCTTTACAGGTATTTCACATGATGCTATTGTTCAAGAGTCAAAGAAATACTGGCAGAACATGGAAGCCAGTGCACACGGATCACAGGTATGTTCGTTTTTCCCTTAAACTAAGTCTGCAGTGACTTTGGTGTTAATTCTTTTTCTATGTCTGTGTATAATGTGGCTTATTTTAAAAATTACTTTCTTAATGCTCTCTTCAAATAATCTCTTGCCCTGTAGGCTTCCCTCTGCTTGCTCCACTTACGCTATGCAATTCCCTTTTTGCTTTGCTTATTCTGTCACAGGCAGAACATAAACCTAAATATAATTTCAAAGTCAGCAGCTATAGGGCAATTAATGATGTTTTCAGCATGTAGGGCTTTTCTGTGTTTGATTTGTATGTATTGTAACTTCTGGGTACACATGCCTAAGTCAGAAATCAGTTAAATAAAAAGGCTTTTGTTAAGGAATGTCCAGTTTGAAATCACAAGCTAAACTATTCCAAGGCATGTAGTGTAGCATCCTTCTGGCCCTGTGTTGAAAACTTCTGTCGTAGGGGATAATTCATAATTATGTATGGATTTCTTTGCAGATAAAAACTCTCTTTTATTGTTGTTGTTATTATTTTGGCTTAAGATCCTTGGGAACCAAATGAAACACGGATCACTTAATTTGAAGATGAAGTTTGTTTGTGGTCAGTGCTGGAGAAATGGTCAAGTTAATGAGCCAGACAGAAACAAAAAATACTGTAGTGCAAAGGCAAGACACCCGTAAGTAAGACCAAGCAGTGAAAATGTTACCATTTTGTCAGCCTCTTTTGGGAAACTTGGTTACTGCTAAGGACAGAGTCATACAAGGAATTAAAAAAACCATGCTGGAGCAGCACACAGCCATCTCTTAGTAGTATGGTAATAATTGTTAATGAGAAACATTTCAATGGCTGTTTGCTTTTGTGGGATTTTTTGCTTGAGGTCGTTTTTAATTATCAGTTACGGTGAAGTTTGAGTAGAATTTAGTTAAATACATGGGGAAAGCTTTATAAAGAACCTCTCTGGGCTTTCCTAGTTCTGCTGCTGAAGGTGTGTTTTTTCATAGTATTTTCTTCCACTGCACACATCTGTCTTGTAGGTGGACCAAAGATCGCCGTGTGGTTCTAGTAATGTCTAATGAACGCAAGAAGTGGATGACCATTCGTCCTCTTCCTGCAAAGAAACAAGTGCCTCTGCAATTTGATGTATGTTCACCTGAAGCTAACGGTTCAGTTATGAGAACAGGGCGACTGGAAAACAGTGGTAGTGGGGCTGCTTTCATCAGTTCTGCAGAAATTCCCAGGGGAGTTGGTGGGAATATGTTAATACTGTTTCTAAAGAGTTCAGCCTTGGAAAAGCACAGATCCCACATGTTATTACTGAAGCCCTTTCTCGTGTGTGGAAGTCAATAACTTTTTAAATGATTTAACTGAGTTCTTGCTGTTTGCAGTAAATACTTCAGAAATAGTTTGAACACATCAGTGGTCTGGTTATCTAGTGGAAGGCAAAAAGGAGTCGTAATACTTGCTTCCAGCAGTTTGCTTTTTCTAACTACAATATATGAGTTTTTGGTAAAATAAACGTTATTTTGTTTTTCATGCAATATAAATGTCTGACTGGGAGGGAAGACATTAGCCAAGACTGAAAAAAAACCGAAAACCCCAACACATTTTCTACCATTACCCACTCTTCTTTATATTCACAAGGTTATTTTTTTAAATCCATGTTCCAGTTGTGCAATCATATTGCGTCAGGCAAGAAATGTCAGTACGACGGGAACTGCTCATTTGCTCACAGCCCTGAGGAAAGAGAGATGTGGACCTATATGAAGGAGAACAGCAGTAAGTAGAAGAGTAAATGTAGCATGGTGTCAATCTAACTGCTCTGCTCTTCATTCTTGTTCCCCGGTTACTTTTTAATCTGCTTTCCTTCACTGTCTTTTGGAGTAAACATTGCAGGTGCCTTTTTTTTGTAGTTTGCATAAGCTCAGACTGCGTATTCAAAACCAGTATTAAATACAAATAGATGCATTATGTATTTGTTTCTTGAAGTATTTTTTAACAATAAAGTAGTTTGTATCAATTTTTTAGATGTCCTAGAAACAGTATATTGACCCATGCAGCAACATTGCTTGGTATCTATACTCTGTAATGCCCTGTGCACACTCTAGGATCCTGTTGCCATATGTGGGTAAGCTATCTGTGGAAGAATTTGCTCCCTTCAGTATATTCACTGGGAATTACTGTTCACTTTCTGTTGTTGACTTGTTACCCCATTAGAGCGCTACTGGGGAGAAATAATCAAAAATTGAAAGTAGTAAATGACATAAATGCCAGTATCATGGTCTGCAGCAAAGCAGACTAAATGTACCAAAACCTCTCGTGCATTATATGTTAATACATTAAAATTCAGAGACACAGTGGCACAGTGTTACCTGTACTTCGGGTGCCTGTTCAGAAATGTGGAACATCTTCCTTTCCCCTAGATAGGCAGAAATAGGTCCTGGTAAATAGAGATTCATGTTGCTCTTGGCTCTTATCTCTGGACTGTGTAACCATCTACATTGCATCCTTTCTTTTTGCTTCTTACAATAGACGGGGACTGAATTATGCTTGCAAACTCAGTCATTTATCTGATATTCTCAAACTCTTGCCTTAATTGCTAATTACTTATTTTAGCTTCTGCTCTCATTAGTTCAAGACTTGGAGCAGTTGTATGACATATGGCTAAAAAGTCAGAAAACAGAAAAAGGAGATGATGCAGCTGCTCAGGCGAACAAAGAGAACGGGAAGCAAATTCACATGCCGACTGACTATGCTGAAGTTACAGTAAGTAATCATGGCTATCATCCTAAATTCACACGTGAGCGGGTTTTTGTCGGGTGGGTTCCTCCCCTGGGCTAGTCAGTAATGTGTATTATTGTCCTTACTTTCTTGGTGCTTAGATGATAGCTAGCTACACTAAATGCAAACTTTACCTGGCACTGTAAAGCAGTTCTTCTGAATCCTGTGAAGCCAGCGGAGATCATAGCCGTCAGGTGATTGTGTAGATAACTGTACCAGCTTAGGCAAACAACAGCTTTCAGGCCAGCATAAAGAAAACATTCAGTATGTATTAGGAGCAGTTCTTTGCTTACAGTACTGAATTCTCAACGCTTTGTTTTTAAATTCCCTGTAAAACAGGTGGATTTTCACTGTTGGATGTGTGGGAAGAACTGTAACAGTGAGAAGCAATGGCAGGGTCACATTTCTTCCGAAAAGCATAAAGAGAAGGTTTTCCACACTGAAGATGATCAAAACTGCTGGCAGTATCGCTTTCCAACCGGATATTTTAGCATTTGTGATAGGTATGTGGTTTTTAAGATGTCAAAAATGCTGCAAAATGACAGTTCATAGTGTAAACTGTTAAGGTGATTATTAGTTTTGACACGCTGTGGTTCTAGTATTTCTTGCTTTGTATACATCTTTCAACAAGAAATTCAATAATTAGCAGTATTGTAACACGTACTGTTAGAACTGGGGGAATGACAAGGTGCTTAACTGTGGAACCAAATGAATTGCTGCTTTGATGTTATAAAGGGTTTCAAGTTTATTGCAGCAGCACAAAATACTGCTTATATTATTACAAGTTTACTTAGGCATCTGCATATTAGTTACCAGTGGGACACAAGCACAGTACCTAGCTGGACAGTGACACTGGAGTTTTAAGGCAAGTAGAGATGTTGTTAGCATCAAAAACAATTTGTTAAAATCAAGGATCTGTTATTGGAAATTGGTTATGAAAGTGTGGAAAGAGAACTTCCAAGTCCCGTTGGTTTTCCCCAGCGTTGGCCGTATGTTTTGGTCCTTAAATGCAGCCTGTTTACCTGACTGCAGGAGATTTGGTTTTGTAAATCTGTTGAGAGTTCTTTCCACTGTTGGAATCTTCTTGGAAGGCTGAAGACTTAGAAATCTGCATTCTGGAGTCAAAGATTCAATGCACTGGTGCGGATACCTTTGTTACTCTGTTTCAAGTTAAAGATTTTGAAAGCCGTAGAGACTGCACAGCATCTAAAGCAAGTTATTTCTTGTTTGCAGTCTTTGCGTGGAAGTTTCCATGTTCCCCTCTTACTAGTTTTTTTTAAATTAACATCCTAAATGCATTTTATGTTTTGAGCACTACCAGATGTCAAATATGCAGTACAAAGTGAATAAAACCTTGTGTGCTTATAACTTAATACAAAAATACTAGGATAAAATAGATTCTTAAGTCATACTGAGTACTTAAAAAACAAATTTACTTAACAAAACATAGTTAACTAGCTGGATTTTTTTAACAATAGTTGTTCTTTAGCTTAGTGAATTAATTAATGGTTATCAATTTGGAAAGGGCGAGT
>NW_010202228.1:0-1988 GCF_000695765.1 Mesitornis unicolor
AATCAGTGCCCCTGTGAATTAATGTATTTAAAAGTTGTGCTGTGCATGGTACCACTAACAACAGAATAGAGAGAAAAATTCCTGCTCTGTTCTTCATTTAGGTTTGCCCTGAATGCTAAATGGAGACAAGACTGATTGGTGCTTAATGTGGTGCTTGAGTTGGAATTTTTTTTTTCTGGTGGGACAAGTTGGAAGTTAAGACTAAAATGGCTTTCGTAACAGTGCTTCTGCAAGGCCTGTTACATAATGTTTTTGTGAGCTCTTTTAATGCTTTTTTGATGTATGCTATGCTGTCTTGCCCTGTCTCTATATTATATCGCTGTATGTTTTGGACTATGATTTATGCTTGGATGAGTTGGGTTAAGGCTTTACCTGGCTACCTTGGCCACTATATCACAAATATGGTTATGAAAAATTAGTCTTCTCCTTTTCCTGGCAAGCTTGCCCCATAGGTCTTTGGAGAAATCAGGAGTGGCTATGACTATGTGTTGTGGTTCTTCATTGTAATTTAAATGGGGCTAATTTTAAGGCTGTGGCATGCTCAGATCTCTTTGCAGGTGAGTAATATCACTTTAAAATCCACTCTGGCAGCTCCAACTCCAGCCCTGACACAAGCTCCAGATCCGGCTTCAGCCTAACCCCAGCTGTAGCCTGGCTCTGGCTCCATCACCCGGCCCCAGTCGCAGCGCCCACAGTGGCCCTGGCAGTTCTGGAGGCCGCTGCCCGAGTGGGAGTGGCAGCCGTCAGCGGGGACACGGGCAATGTGGTCCAGTAGGCACCAGTTACCACCCACCGGAAATGCTTAAAGAAAATAGACCACCTGCTGAGGAAAGAGAATTTAGACAGAGAGGCAGGAGAGGAGCCATCTCAAGGAGAATTTCAGCCAGAGGTCAATACCCTGTTCCTGAAAGAGCTATGACTTCTGCAAAAAGAGTATGACCGGGGTAATGGTGAATCCCTGATGGCATGGATGTTGTGGTCTTGCAGACACTGGAACAGATACCCTTAAATGGAGACAAAAGTAAAGGGACCTGTCAGAAAGATCCAGCTCTTGAAGATTAAATGGCAAGATGGCTGTCGTCACATACCTATAGAGGTGGTTAACAAGATAGCAGCCTTGTCTCCTGTCTCAGTTTAAGGGTCAGAGAGCAGGATTCTCTCTCTGTTGTCCCCTTACTCTCCCAGGGAGAGGATTAAAAAAAGAGGGAATAAAGAAAAACCATGCTTCACACAAAGTTGGAAGTTAAGACTGTAACAAGTTTAATGAAGAAAACAACAGGGGAAAGGAAAAGGGCATTAATAAGGGACAAAGGATATTTAACTATACACAAAACCCGATCCCAGTAGTCCCGAGTGGAAGTGTCCGAGCAGTGACTCGTGGCCGCTGCGACTGCTGTGACTCATCACCAGGGACCACAATGGTGGCCAGAAGTGTCATGGGCCCACCGAGCTAGAAACAGTTCACCTCGGTGCTCCCAGTCCAAATCTGTCTGGAATACTTTGGTGCCCTGGTCCACCTGATGGTTGTGCTGGTGTTCTTCAGTGGCATGGCTTTTAGGAACATGGGCATCAACATGCCGGACCTTCACTGTTAATGTCTCCAGCTGGGCAGCGATGTCTTGCCATAGGGCTGCAGCATAAATAGGCTTCCCTCGGCGCTGCCAGCTGTCCCGTTTCCATCCTTTTAACCATCCCCACAGGGCATTTGTGACCATCCATGAGTCTGTATAGAGGTAAAGTGCTGGCCATTTCTCCCTTTTAGCAATGTCCAGGGCCAGCTGGATGGCTTTTACCTCTGCAAACTGGCTCGATTCACCGTCACCCCCAGCTGCCTCAGTAACTTGCCATGTTGAGCTCCAGACAGCGGCCTTCCACCTCCACTGACTTCCTACAAGGCGGCAGGATCCATCAGTAAAAAGAGTATATTGATTTGAGTTACCTGAAAGGTCATTATACAGGGGGGCTTTCTCAGCCTGGGTCACCAACTC
>NW_010202229.1:0-1331 GCF_000695765.1 Mesitornis unicolor
ACTCCTAATATTCTGTGATTCTGTGAAAGGGGTGCTTTTGTGGCTCTTTATATTACTAGATATAATTTTCTGAAATAAGAAAAGAAATGAAAAAAACACATTTGAAAGAAGTTGCTGCACCTGCAAAAACACTCTTTAAGCTTACTATGAAATACAAAAAAGTGCACCCTTCTATATCTACATATAAAACATATTAGAAATAAAACTTGTGTAAAATGTTTGCTGTGCAAACTATAAAAACAGTCTGTCAGTCCATTCTTTTTCCTAAACATTGTGTCACACTCTCTTGCTTCCTACTGCAGAGAATCGCTGTTATCCAAGACCAGCCCACTGATATTTGTTGTCGAGAGATCTCCTCCATCATCTTCACCGCTGTCTACAGATTCATCCTCACTTTGCCCTGCCATCATAACTTGCTGAACAGCCAAAGTAGCACCATCGGATGACAAAGACTGGAGACTGTCTACATTCATGTTGACTGGAGCTGTAATTGTTACGACAGCACCTGGAGAAGCACAATCACAGCACTTTAGCATCTTCCTTGGTTTCTAATTTTAAGTAATACATATTTATATATAACAGAGTTTGTTGCTAATAAACAGGAAGAAAACCTAAGGAAGTAAATTAAAATAAAAGCTATATAGGTTGTCAAACACTTAAATATCAGGAAATACCAGAATTAAGTTGGCCAGGAATCTTAAACTTAGCTATGTTATGGACACCCATTACAGCAATTCTCAAATCAAGTCATCACAAGACCACTTCTGCAAAGTATTCCAGCTTAATTCATTGCAGAAAAATAGAACTGTTCATAGAGATTCAAAGTGACCTAAATGGATGACGCTGTTGTCTGATTCAGCAGAGGCTGAGGGAAAAGTTTATAAAATTTGGAAAGAAGTAGAGCAGCAGGTGGAAGGACAGAAAGAATGGTCCTGAGTTAAAGCAGGTATTTATCTTTCTTAAATTGAGTCTAATTGTTTGATCTGATGCTAAGGAAGTTACTTCAGTCAAAGTCTTTAGAGGCATATATATACAATTGCAGATGCTCAGACTCTCTAGCAATCGTGAAAGGAATGTGAACAAGACGGGGAGTCACGAAACTGAAACTGCAGCCCAATACGGCTAATCAAACATAACACTACTGATGTGCATATACATATTGAGAGAACTAAGTTGCATATCTAACCTCTGAAAAGCAAGTCTCTCAACTTAAATTCCAACAGATTAGCCCCCAAAACAGAAAATTTTTAAAGAGGGAAAAATGGACACATTTCTTTTATGTTTTTTTCAGATTAAAAACACATGTATACTGAAATATCAAGAACTCTTTC
>NW_010202229.1:1362-5935 GCF_000695765.1 Mesitornis unicolor
ATCAAACCCTTCATTTCCCTGTTACAGAGAAATAAACTTCATTATCTGTGGTTTAGCCAGTTCTCCTTACCATCTGACATTGTGAGCTCATTAGATTGCTGCTGAGCAACTCCTGAGGCAATGGAGTCAGGCCAGAACCTCTGAACCGGTCGGTTCTGAGCTGTTTTCTTCTTTGTTTTTGGAGTTTCGGAACAACTGGAATCCAGCATTGGCTGAAGAATTCGCCTTCTAGCATTGATAAACCTAAACACAATCAAAGGCAAGAAGTACTTACAACCAGCTGGCTGTAAATTCTCTCTCTCTCTCAGATTCACTAATTGTGCAGCAGAAAAAATTAGGAATATAAATTCTTCTGCCTACCAGCTTGGCTTGACATTCTTTTTAATGTGTAAAACTGCTCCTAGAACACTGGTATCCTTTGATTTTGGCAAACTAGCTAAGAAAGTACTTCTATCATTTTACTGCTAGCAGCACTTTTTCCTCCACCTCAGAGGGGAAAATTCCCCAGACAGAATGACGGATGTACATTTCAAGATCTTATTAAAAACTAAGCACCACAAAACTTGCTGACAGCACAGCTCAGAAAGCAGATACTCTTCTCATCAGGCTTCACCTAAAATCTAACCCCTGTCTAACCTAGCTTCTTTGGTCTGGTTTCGTTTATTTCCTTAAGCTCCCACACTGCCTATTTGATAGGCTCCCTGGGTTTCTAAGGTCTGGGTCCTGATTCAGGAGACAACAGCAAACACATTCTTCAGATCTTTCCCAATTCTTTTTCATTCCCTGATTTTCACTTGTTTACTTCAGCATGCTAATTGGCATCCTTCCCCTTTCTGCTAGTGAAGAAAATACTTAAACCATGTCTCACTTAGCCACCAGCAGTCAACTGAATCAATTTCAACACTGGTAGCTGTGACAAGGAGCTGTGACTGAGGATAGCATTCCTTGCTAAATCCGACAAACGCATCCAGGACCCATCTTTACCTGCAATGGAACGAAGTAGGGCGCAGCTGGTAGGTCCACATGGTGTAATGCAATGCTTTGCAGAGACATTAGTGGGATCGCAGTATCATAGAGCTCCGTTACTACAGTGTCATGCAAGCACACTTATGTGGTTCTACTTTTGGAACCAGTACTGCCACTATCTTGAGTCTTTCCCCACGGGACCCCTTTGCAACCATGCAGCCAGCGTCACTTTTGAAATCTGAGGAAGATCCCTGTTGGACTTAGGTGCAATAATTTTAGAACCAACACCACAAGCAAAACAGGATGCATGTTGGCACCCTCACTGCTCTCTTCTGCAGGGGCAGGTGTACTGTCTTAAACCTGTAGTGAAGGTAAGACATGCTAAAACATGTCGAACCACGAACTAGAGTAGTTGAGGTGCTGACACTCTCCATCCAGGCATCACTGTTCAGAGTCTAGCGCCCATTGATACAAGAGCAAAATGAGTATCTGTTGACAGTAACTTCTTCAACATTTGCAACCATGACTACCAGAGAACACTTTTCAGAATTTCAGGTCACTAAAGGCCTTTAAACTTCAATTTCTTTACTCGCAGAAGAGACATGAGAGTACTTCCATCTCTTTCAGCAATAGAACAGAAAGTAATTCCTTACTGTTGCAAAGTTTCCTGAAGTCCTTATATAATTTAATTTAAATAGCACAAGAATTATTATTCCTTACTATAAAAATAATATGCTTGTGTATCAGTGCATAATTCTTGTATTTTATACGTATTTTCTAATATATGTGGAAGGGTAAGTTCAACTCCAGATGTCCAAGTCATACTCTTAACACTACGTTGTAAGCATATGGAGACAACAATAAACACTAAGTAAGAGTTAATACTAATCTTACCAATTGTTAACCTGGAGTAGTGTCAGATTTGTTTGTGCTGCAATCTGTTTCTTCTCATCCTCTGTTGGATACGGATGCTAAACAGGACAAAAAAGCAAATAAAAAAGGCATAAGCTTGTTGCATCATCTCATCAAAAATAAGGACTCCTTTATTACAACTGATTAAAGCCACTAGAGTAAGACCATCTGACTCATTAAAAAATAAACTTTAGAAACCTCACAAACTTTTATAGATAAAAATAATTTAACAATGAGTGCTTTACTATACAAAACTGATTTTATCCTTTAAAGTGTATATGATATCATTAAACTGCTGATGTGTAATTCAGAAGAAAAAGCTTCTCATAGCTGACAGTCTTTATTAAACTGTGATCTCTAGGCAACACAGCATGTGATAAGATCTAATTAGTTATGCTGTCTAAAGGCAATGTCATATGAGGGCACTGACAAGCATTTTCTAGTTAAATAAAGCTACTCTGAACTAAATGGATGAAGAGAGTGTACGTAACATAAGAAGAGTACGTGCAGCTTCCCTTTATCTTTTGTCAGTTGTAAAACAGTTGTAAAAGACCAAATACCAGTCACCTAAAGATTGTGATGTAACTTGAGACTCATTTATCTTTTCAGGATATGTATTTATGCAAAGACAAGACATTCTATTGAAAGCACAAGTGGGCTGTAACACACTTGGTACACATTAGAAGGATTGTTGGAAGAGATTGTTGGAGAAAAAGCCAGGAAATTTGAAATTCTGCTCTACAAAAATACCCCACGAAACACAGAATTATTTTTCCTTGTGCCATGAACTAGGGTGTAGAGAGCATTAAGTTCTCAGCGCAGTGCAATGAAGAAAGATCCCTTTTAACAATGGTTACTGAGGTCATGACGTACAAGTGTAACATACTTATTAAAATGATAATAAAATCAACCGTCATTAGGCTGTGGAACTACTCCAAATTACTTCAGGGAAAACTGAGCTGGAGATTACACAAATGATAGCAGAATAAATCCACATTCTTTATGAAGCAAAATTATAAGAGACCACACAAAACAGTTACATAAAAACCTGTGAATCCTGATCATGTTCAGTTCTTACCCCTATGTGCTGAAAAAGCCAAGATCTCATCACATTTGTAGCGTGCTTGGGAAGAACTCCTCTTTTATTTTTTGATGAGCCATCATCTTGATGCAAGATGCCTAGATCTTGGTTTAATTGCAACTGAAGCTGCGCATACAATTTTAGAAGAAATAAGGCAGTTAACATAGTAACAGCAACATTCTATATCAATCTATGAACTTATAGAAGGAATGAAAGAAAAAATAAGGCTTGAGGCATGCTGATTATAAAAAGCTACTTTATTTGCTAGGGAAGACTTACAGTAGCAGCTCTCCTGCAATAGCATTCCAAAATGTCTTTACCCAGGGAAAATGCTGTATGAGGTTTCTATAGATTTCACATTTCAGGTAACTTGTTTCAAGAACTACAGCTGTTATCAGGCTGTGTATATGATCACCTGGCAATAGCCAAAGGCTGATTTACTATAGTTTAGAATAAAGTCCACCTATGTAGTACATGTCACTAATGAGTGAACCTCTGTACTGATCTACACTACCCTAGGCTCTGATTTCCTTTACACTCTATGTAGACATTTGCACATGTGAAGAACAACTGAAATAGACAATGCTGAATATACTCACTATGTGCAAATATACAACTACGGAAGCTGTTAAATGGTACTGATTTAAGACTTAAATGAAGGTCTTGAAGTAAAATTGATTTTTATGCTAGAGTTGCAAAGATGCTAAAAGTCCTGCTAAATAAATGCATCTAAATTCTCAAAGAGCAAGAAGATATATATGGTAGAATGCTTAATTCACTGTACAACACTCTTACTGTTTTCCTAAAGGTTCATATTTTGTTCTTTCGCTTTTTCACTTCCTATGCATTCATCAAATCATTTCCACAACGGTTATCTGAACATTAGGGAATACATTCTTAAATGCTTACAGGGAGACAAGAAGCAGCAGCGTACAAATTGCAAATGAGATTATATTTCAGACAATTATAATTGAAATAATTCTAAATCAGGTTTTCCAGACAATACAAAGCAATTTTTTCAAGCCAGTCATTATGTCTATGTCCTGTATGAAACAAATTTTAAATGAGGTTTAAGCTATCAAATTACAACAAATATATATTTAGAGCATATTTTTATTTCCAAAATAATGTTTTCTATTCTAAATAATCTGCTTGTATATGGAGGCTTTATAAAAGCACTTTCAATAGCTCTTCCCTAGTATTTTTCCTTTACCTCCACAGCACTTCAAAATACACGAAGTATTTCCTATGGGTGACAAAAGAATATAGGTCCAAATTGATGTATGAGTGGGTTTGGAGAGTGGAGATTCCTACCAACATCAAGAGTAGCCTCAGAGATATAGATAGATAGATAATCTGATTCTGCCCCTCTACTCTGCTGAGACCCCATCTGGAGTACTGCATCCAGTTCTGGGGTCCCCAATATAAGAAGGACATGGAGCTGTTGGAGCATATCCAGAGGAGGGCCACGAAGATGATCAGGGGCTGGAGCACCTCCCCTATGAGGACTGGCTAAGAGAGTTGGGCCTGTTCAGCCTGGAGAAGAGAAGGCTCTGGTGGCCCTTACTGTGATCTTCCAGTTTCTGAAGGCATCCTATAGGAAAGCTGGGGAGG
>NW_010202230.1:0-1681 GCF_000695765.1 Mesitornis unicolor
TAGTTCTATTTAGCTCAAACCAGGACACACCTACAGCTCTGATTGCTTATGTTTGTTTTCTTCTTGCATGGTGGTGGTCTTACCCCATACATGTCTGTGATGCTGAGTCTATAATCATCAGTATAGTTACTCTCATGGTTTGAGAATTTGGCTTACTTCCTGGTAGCTACCCTAGGAACTGACTTTGTTTTTAAGGCCAGACGCTGCTGTCAGTAAAAACTTAAATAAAATAACAAATCCCTATACCAGCATGAGTGACAGAGGACTGTGCCACAAATCTCAGAGTTTGGGGAGAATGTCAGGTTGAGGAAACTTTTTTCCATGGACATCAGTGTTTACCTTGGTAAGGTAGCTAGCCAACAGGAGATTTCTGCTAGGCAGAGAAATGTCAGGGTTATTTGAAAGCAGCCAGCCACAAACACATACTGTGCTGTTTCTAGTTATTTTGGTGTAAGTCAGCATTCTACTATGATTCGGAGGACAATAAGTGCCACTGAGAGGACATTTTTGTCATGCTAACTGCAGATGATGCACCCACAGAAGGTCACAACAAGCATTATTGGCATGAGTTTCCTTATCTGTGTGAGAACAACCAATTGGATGTGTATGATGTATACTTTTGTTCTCTTCTCTGGCCACTCCTGTATCTGTAAACACAGGAAAAAGTACTTCTCCATTGCATTTTAAACTGAGTCACTAAATCACAGTGAATCCCTTATCACCATCTCTGTACATTGCACTGTTGCTAGATACAACACCAAGGTAGAGAGGTTTTCCTAGTCAAAACAACACCAAGAAGCCAGAATGTCCCTGATGTTGAGTCTCTCGTCACCGCTATAGTTATACTTGCTAATGGAGGAGTCTTTCAAGTTTATCTGTTGCACTTTAAACGGATAATTTCATTGACTTTATTTTCAGTGCTATCCCTCAAAGAACTTAGTATGCTGGGGCACAGAAAGAGAAGCAGCATTTGGAGGTTTGGAAAAGGGAAGGGTACATTTTCATTCAGCTTTGCTCTCTGAATAAAGTAGTCATGGATTTATGTGCCAAATGCTTCAGAAAAATTGTGAAAAATAAATTCTGACAGAAAGGTTGATGGTCCATCTGAGTAGTGAAGTATGAGCCTAAGAAATATAATGATCTAGATTACAGAGTAGCAGAGTATGTAATTTAAATGCCTAATCTTGAAGAGAGAATTTTAGTCTTAATATCAGATAAATGCAACTACTCTATAATGAAGTTTGCAGAGCAGTGGGAAATATTCACTTAATTATATTGATAATGAAATATTAGAAAAAAGTATTTTTACTGAAGAATGTATATATTAAGAAAAGTAGCTGCATAAATTCTTCATTAAAAAATAATTTGTCCAGCTCTTGCAAGACAACCAAGTGATCAGACCCAGTTAGCATGGGTTCAGGAAAGGCAGGTCCTGCTTGAATAATCTTGTCTCCTTTTATGACAAGGTAACCTGCTTGGTGGACGAGGGGAAGGCTGTGTATGTTGTCTACCTGGACTTTAGTGAGGCCTTTGACACCGTCTCACACAGCATGCTCCTGAAGAAGCTGGCTGGGCATGGTTTGGATGGGCATACGCTTTGCTGGGTCAAAAACTGGCTGGATGGCCGAGCACAGAGAGTTGTGGTGGAGTTAAATCCAGTCGGCGACCAGTCACAAGCGGT
>NW_010202231.1:0-3018 GCF_000695765.1 Mesitornis unicolor
CCCTTTATCTTCAAGCAGCTTTGCCCATGGGTAGGTAGGTCTGTTGGTGACCGGTGTTATATCTCACCCTAGCAGAACGCGTACCAAACCTCTGTATCTCCCTACAACAGCCTTTTTCCATTCTCTATCTTGATCAGTGGCATTAAACTGAATCTCTCTATTTTCCTCTCAGAAGTTCAATTGCAAAAGACCTCTTATGAAAAACCTCAGCCGGCCACTTCAGAACATATGTCATCTTGCTTCTTGTATCAGATGGAATAGGGAAAGTTGTAGAGACCTTGGAATCAAAAAACCTGCTCTTAAGACTGGTTTTTAAGCTCACTCTAATATCCCCGACTATGTAGATGGCTTCTGCGAGACTGAAGGAAGATTGCAAAGCAGTGCCTTTTCTTTCCTATATACTTCTCCTCCTCTGATTTTGGCTGAACATATCACACTTCTGAGTATTTTTGGGCTTGCTCACAGCCATCCAATGGTGGTCTTGATCACAAATAAAGTGAAGGGTATAGTTCAGGTAGCTTCCATTTTCTTTCAAATATCTTGGCTTTTCCAATCAGTGGATAGAATGAGTTCTTTTCTTCATTGGTTTTTAGAGCCAAATCTTCCAACTAGAGACTTTACCTGGCACAAATCCTCCCTGCATTTTTATATCCTCGTGGTCTGGCTTATCAACTCACTAGAAATAATTCTGTTTCAGTGAATGATTCTCATTTGATCATGGATCTTATTCTGTCCCATCTCAAGCTATTTTCTGAAGGTATATTTGACATGGACTGAGGAATATTAGACTGTGGCATGACATAAAAATAGAGATTGAATGGTATTACAGAACATTACTTCTTGTGTAGATTATTACAGAAAGGTGTAGAGATTTAGTTGAAGGACTCCTATTAGTAGAAGTAAAAGCCTCGTGGCTAAATGCTCATGCAAGGATTAGGAAGTTTGCAGATTTTCATGTTTTATTGAAGGGGTTGTTATGCAGTATCACACAGCAAAGCCCTCTTTTTCTACAGAACAGACATAACATAGCAGCATTAGAGGAAATTACCTCCTTTTTTGTGACGGAGAGCATCCATGATATTCTGCAGTGATCACTTTGAGACAGGAGAAGGTATTCACCTCTTTATCATTCAAGAGAAGATAAACTTGGAGAAGCTTCTCCTCAGAGGTCCTTTACTCTCTCTTTTCCTCACTAGTGTTATGAAGCACGCAGTATGAAATCTGGACAGAATGAATGTAAAGGTAATCAGGTTTTTTCGCTTCTCAGATTTAGAGGCAGGTGCATTGTAGTCTGAAAGTGAGATTGTACCCTCACTAAAGGTCTGGGGCTCATGGAAGCTCTTGAAAAAGATGGGTCCTGAGACACCAAGTCAACAAGCTTGGTGTCAAGTTATGCCAGGGGAGGTTTAGTTTGATATTAGGAAAAACTTTTACGCTGAAAGTGTTATCAAAGACTGGAACAGTTTGCTTAGGGAAGTGGTGGAATCACCACCCTTGGATGTATATAAAAGCCACCTAGATATGGTGCTCAGAGACATGGTTTAGAAGTGGGCATGGTAGAGTTAGATAATGGTTTTACTTGATGATCTTAAAGGTCTTTTCCAAGCATAACAATTCTATTATTCTATGCCACTCCATTGAGTTAAAAACAAATTTTAGTAAACTATGGGAGCAAATGCTCATGCTCCCTGTAAATCCTCACATTCAGCTCAGACATGGCTTTGGGGAACATACTTGAAGAGGACAAAGAGGGGCTGGAGACAGAGTGAGAGAGAAACTGATCATCCTCTGTTTGTTACAGGGTATTTCAGAGAAGTGATTTTGGTGAAGGAGAAGCCCAAGGTCCTGTCTATTGTGAAAGAAAGATGGGAAAATCTGTACCTTGGCAAAAGAAGCAGAAAGGAAGATCAGTGGGGTTTGTGAAGTGACATGTGTGGCTTGGGAAGCACTGCAAAAGAAGAAAAGCATTCATTTTCAGGTAGCACAGGGGACAGTGGCATTAACTGAGCAGAGGGCTGTTGGTGTGTGTAGTGAAGATGGGTTTAGTGTGGATGAAGCGTTCTCACTGAGAAGATGCGAGATTGAGTTTAATTATGAAAATACATCTGAGCTGTATGTAAGTGAGGAGAAGGTATAATAGCAAACCTCATAATCTGTTTTGTACTTACCAATCCTCTGATACCTTCACTGAGGCAAACAGCAGTGGCAAGTATTTGCAGGAAAGTGTTCAAAAGGGTGCAAATTAAAACCAAACTGAAACAACAATTTAACAACTCATATCACAAATTCATCTTAAAGTCATATTGCTTTGTTTTGTGATTGTGCAAAGGATATCCACTAAAAGCCAGAATAAATATGCCAGATTCTGTTTTGGAAGAAATACATAAAAATTACATCTGAGCAACAGTTTTTTATTTAAATTATATTTACCAGGTGTTAAGTTCTAACTGGGATTTATAGTTCAGTTAAACATGAAATTATTTTGACGTTATATTCCCAAAATTGAGGAAAGTATTGAGGAAATTGATTAAAAACTAGAAAAATAAAAAGCAAGGAAGACTCAAACATAAAAAGAGAAAATAAAGTGTCATACGACATCTCATTTTGTCTGATACTGATTCCACTCATTCACAAAGGATCTAGTTTAAGACATTGCTAATAAAATGAGCATTTCAAAAGCCTATAAAACAATGTAACGTTGCAAAATTGTAACAAATTAATAAGTTTGAAAAACTCATTGGGTACACTTAAAAAAACCTGCATCTTTTTCTTTTGTTTCTCAAACAAAAGAAACAGTGGCTGCTGTTCATACGTCAACAGAAATACTGAAGTGTAGTTCAAGCTTTTGGTCTGTAGTTCTCATAACATCTCGCTTTGCTTGCAACAGCAGCAGCTGCAGTACTCTGCAGAATACGGAGCAGTAGTTTACTTCACCAAATACTTTATGATTAGATGACGTGTTCAAATACAGAAATCACTGCCGTCTTACTTTATCACAGAATCACAGAATCACACAGA
>NW_010202232.1:0-4843 GCF_000695765.1 Mesitornis unicolor
TTCCAGGGCCCTGCCAACTCCTGACATGCTGTGATTCAGTGAAAACCTGCATTAGCTGTAGACATCTTCCCACCCCCATGACTTTGGCAGCGATACGGATCATACTAACTGCTGTGATCCACTCTGTCTTGTGTAGGAGCTCACCTATGTTCATCCAACCAACGTGGACACATTATGGACAAGACGTAGCTAAAAGAGTAGAAGTTTATGAGCCACTTCAGAGCAGCTTGGTTGTTTCCATTTTTTATTGGATTATAAAACTGAAATTTCCCTTCCAACACACGCACACACGCACACATTTAGCAAAAATAATAATGCATGAATTGTTGAGAGTTAAGAACCCACATTCTGCTATTTGATTCTTTCTGCTTAACCACAAAATTTGGGGAGAAAAGAGCTGATCCAAATGTTAATGGGGAACATTATGATCCCAAGAACAGATAGCTCAAATTCCTGAATGCAAAGCAACACTTGTGTTAGTTTTGCTTCTCACTTTTTAAAGAAATGCGTTGCTATTCACGTTGAACAGACATTACAAAGTGCACAAGAAACACAGCAAAGATCTTCTCATTGTGCCACGTGAACTTTACCTTCTGACCAACACTGGGACTGTGCATCTTGCAGTTAATCCCAGCGTTCTGCGTCATCCCTCAAGGACACACCGAGCACCAGCTCCGCTAAACCTTTGGGATTTCCAGGCTCCTGAGCAAAATTCCTACTTTCTCAGCTTTTGCTCTTTGACTTGATCACACCATGGATGCCTCGTGGATGTTGAAATGCCAACCTGAACTAGATTCAAGTAGGAACTGGGAACAGTTCAAGTTCTTCCATGTGTGAATAATGAGTCTAGCGATCATGTTTTAAATGCCCTTCCCCACTGCTCATGCAAAGATGGTGATGATCTTTTTTTGGGACAATGATCTCCCAATTGTAAATGAACTCAAAGACTGCAGAATGTGGAGGTAAGATGTTACAGTAGGAAAAAGGAGTGTCACCTATTGTAGCTACTCACAGTTTCACTCCAAGCATTACAATATTGCTAGGTGAAATGCACGTTTTGGTGCACATCAAACACAAAAGTTGTGCTCTTCCTTACAGCAAACCAACACTGCGTGCTTGTTTTCTCTTAGCAATGTCATCTAAACGGCCATTTCAAAGGGTGGTTTGTGACAGCACGGTTCAAATCCTCTTGTCCTTAGCCCATTTCCTGCTTTTTTAAGCAATGATTCCTGAACACATGGCATGGAACAGGCCTGTGTGTCTGCCTGCTGAAGGATGCTGCGTCCTTCCTCATGGTGGCACAGGAACTCGCTGAAGCAGAACCACTTGCATGGACTTGAACCGTTGTGTTACTCGTTTCTGAACATCTCGTGTTTTGGACATAGAGACCAATCACAGAATCACAGAATATGAGGAGCTGGAAGGGGCTTCGAGAGCTCCCCCAGTGCAACCCCTGCCAGAGCAGGATCAGCAGAGCAGTCACACAGGAACCCGGCCAGTGTCTGCAGAGAAGGAGACTCCACAACCTCTCTGGGCAGCCTGGGCCATGCTCTGCCACCCTCACACTGACAAAGTTTGTCCTTATGTAGGCCAAGGTGAACCCTTCTGGGCCTCGACATCAAAGAGAAGCATCTCTATTCATCTGCCCACTTCACTGGCTTTGGGGACAATCAAACCACTGTAATCTTCCCCAAACCCTACAGCACGACCTCATTTCATGCTTCAGGGCCTACCTAAATCAGGAATAACCACATTTTGCAGCCTGCTTCCTCACCAGATTACGTGCCATGAGGGATTTGTTCTCTTCTTCAAAGCACAGAAGAAAACACCACCTTGAGCTGGGAGAAAGTTAGGACCTCCTGACACAGGCAGCCAAGGAGATTAAGTTCCAAGCACATGAATAATGGATCATCCAAACTCCTGAGCAAGAACGAACTGTGGTTCACATCAGATTTCCCCATTGCACCAGCACGACTGGCCAAGGGATGTGGTGCAAGGGAGATTTCAATTCACTTCCAAGGCTCTAAGTGGCTCCATGAAGAGCACTGACTCACACCCTCCTGCTATCTACCAGCGTTTAAGTGAGGCTCACTAGAAGGGAGCAGTGTTTTCACCACCTAACTGGAAAGCAGGTATTTCACATCACAGGAATCGCCGAGTTAAGGGCAAAACTTGTATTTGTGTCAACCACTAAAATACAGGGAGATGCTTTTCTAAATACAGGAAAGGCCAGGAACAGACTCCAAATACAGCCCCAGTTTCACTTCTTTTAACAGTAGCGTTGACTTCATCTTCACTATTTGCTATAGGCCACTTAACATTGTAAGTCAGTCCTGCACTCCACCTTTGATGAGAAGGCGTGTTTCTTTTCAAGAACAAATTTATATTGGTTATACCAAATGCTTCAGGATGTCCAATACTAAAGCTCATCCCAGAAAAGACGGCTCCACAGCTGGGTGAAAACCTGAGACACAGGCACCACCAGTTGTCTTTGTCATCTACTGTTGCTACTCCTGCAGGCCAATGCAAAGCACAACCCATCAAACATGTCAGTCTGCTGTGGTCTTTCACTCTTCTGGGAAGTTTTAGGCATTTATCCAAACCACTTTTGTAACACCTACAAGAGATCTCGGAAATAATTACACTTGTGATCACAAATACACACCAGGCTGGGTCTTCCACGCCTACAAAAACAGTGCTGACAGAGCTAGAGGGATCGCGCTGTTTGGTTCTTCGAAGAGGTATCACAAGCTTAACTGCACTGGCTCAGTGTCTGGCACTGCTGAAACCCTGCGAGCTTTCCAGAGGAAACAAACCCAGAAGGATGCAAGTCATGCCAAGGAATTCCTGCGCCATTTGCACAGCGAAGGGCTGCTTCTCTTTTGCGTAGCAGCCAAGGGAGATGTCACATGTGACTCCAGAAAAAGAAATTGGTATTTAAAAGAGTTACAACCAAGTTGGTTAAATCCTATCTAGGCTCTCCCTATAACTTATGAATAAAGATGACTTCAAACATAACCACTGTCATAACAGCCTTGCTTCAGAAAGCTGAGGATATAGTTGGTAAAAGCCATTGCTATGCATTGTTAACCAAGACTGGGGTGCTGGTGGCTACTGCGAGGCTGACACATTCTCCTGCTGGTGCTCGGTAGCAGTTTCAGCAACAAGCTGTTACTAAGACCTACACAGCATGTGCAAAAAAGTAACCGTCAACATCTTGCTTTATTACTGCAAAGTCACACAGATACTGAAAATATGCACATAGATCTTTTAATCTACTGAGCTCCGAGGCCAACTCTTGTTCCAAAGAGTGCAATGTTTAACCCAAGACTCCTGGAAGCTAATCCAAGAGATCTCCATGGAGTCTGACCCCCTCATCAGCATCAATAAAATCAAGGTCATACTGCTCTTGTGTTGACAAGTTTAAGGGAGGTATTCCTGCAAACGCAGCTCAGGGCTGTAAACCTGCATTAAACTACTGCAGTCTGACTTCTGTAGGAAGTCTCTGGTACTCCCTCACATTTGAAATGAATGCAGAGAAGGCATTACCTGCAGTGATCAGATCTACAGCACACATTTATTTCTAGTCATTATGCTAAAATACACCTTAACTAACTTCAATTTAAAATTGCTTAGCACAAATTAACTAGAGGCATCACCTCATTCCAAGTGGAGAGAATAAACCTTTAGTACTAAATGCATTTTGCATTTAGGATTTAGACAGGCCAGAAAGCTCTATAAGACCCCATGGTCATATGAACAGTCATGGGGAAGCCTGGCTTGGCAGCTGACAGCTGCTTTCCATGCTTGGGCCAGGAACAACATGGGAAGGTGTGCAATACAAAAGTTATAGTAACCCAGCCTCATGGCAACACGTGCTGCGTACTCTCTGCTATGCCATGAGCTTACCAGGCAAAACTTAAACTTTATACTCATCCTGGGATCCCTTCTTGTACCGTCACAGCTACTCCTATGCAAGAGGCAAAAGGTGCAATTAGGAAATGTTAAGAAACTGAGTATTCATTTTCAAGAGAACTGTTTAGATCACAAAGCAATTCCAGAAAAAAGTTGGCATCAAGTCACATTTGAACATGCACTTGATGTACTCCTCATGCCTGGTCCAGATGTGCAAAATCCTGACCAGAGGTGCTGCTTTCACATCGTAACGCTCGAAGGACAACGTGTTGAGACAAACGGTGCTTGGCTGGCCAGCTGGCCTCAACCACAACACTACGGTCACACCAAGAGCTCCCAGTTCTCTCACTAAAACAAAGTGACTCCAGCAAAAGAGGTTAAGTAGGATGAACTGTGATTTCCCCAGCAGTAGAGGCAGAAAAAGAATCCCATTACACTGCAATAAACACAAGAGTTTGAGTCACCAATTTAATTTTATACAAGTCAAACTACACGTTGTATAAAGAGTACAAGGCAGTTCTAATGTTCACTATTGCATGTTACAAAAATCAATTTAGCTATAAAGGGGAATTATTGGGATGAGTCCTATTCCACAATTTAAGTGAACTGGCAACTGTGGTTTAGCAAAGCTTTTGTTAAGACTAGAACTCTAGCTCAAAGAGATTACATTTCCAATAAAGTTCAGACTTACACACAACAGGATTATAGTTCTCTTAGTCTGAAGCAAAACGTTAACATAAATAAGTCAAAAGGGAGGGGAGACAGTTTTATTTACCTAGTTTTCATACCCAATAGGTGTTTAGAGGCTGTCAAACCATACAACATACTAGTGACCTGGACCATACCCAAGAGACACCTTCATGTCCAACAACTGAGGGACACTCGATATTCAAGCAAAAAAAAAATTTATCAGAAAGCTTTCACTCTT
>NW_010202232.1:4874-8303 GCF_000695765.1 Mesitornis unicolor
AAACAGAGGATTTTTCAACAATACTGTACAAGACAGGTTCCAGAGTACCTTTATTACCTTTAATACAGTCACAGTATAGGGGGAATGTTGTTTTGGCAAGTTAAGATACAACATAAATGCTCCAACTTGAGTTTATTGCTGGTCTATAATCTTCCTAGCATTGTGACCGGTTTACGTCGTTTGCAGCCTGCTCCCACAAATTAAGATAAACCAGAAAATTATCTGACCTGCTTAGCAAGGCAATCCTGCCTGTGGCAGCAAGCTGTCATCTATTAAACTAATGATACCCACAATTCTAAAACCATGAAAAAATAGGAAAAAAATGATATTTTCAAAAAAAGCCCAGATTTAAGCCTGTTTATATTCAGTTTATTTTTAATATAAAAACCACTTTGCATTTAAGAGCAGTCAAGTTACTCCTGCAGAAATGCTATAAAATCAAACTTTTAGCTGAATTTCTACAAAAAGGGGACTTTTCCTGCTTTGCACCACCATCCCACCTTGTATTTTCAAATCTGGGATACAAATTAAACTTTTATGTCTCATTACTTAGTTCTTAGGCCATTCACTCCTGCAAGAGAAAAAACCAACTTCTGAAGTACTAACATAACACTAATGGCCTGACAAGTAGGAAAATGTTCCGTAATAGTGTGCAATGCAAGAGGAGAGTTCTAATTTTAATCTCTCGAACTAGATCTTGATCGTGAGTGGGATTTTGAACGAGATCTGGAACGGGACCTGGATGCAGCTCTTTTGGGTGGTGACTCTGAGCGAGCCTTGGCAGATGGCTGCTGCTGTGGAGAGTGGGAATGAGACCTACTCCTTGACCTGGACTTAGATTTAGTATCTCCTTTACCATTTTCTTTGGGAGATCGAGACCTGGACCTGGATCTGGACCGAGACTTCTCAGACTTCTCCTTGGATCTGCTGTGAGAGCGGGAACCCCTGTCAGACTTGGGTTTCGATTTGCTCTTTGATCTAGACTTCCTGCTCTTAGATCTGGAACGTGAGCGGTCTTTGCTTCGTGACCTGGATTTAGATCTTTCAAAAAGAGACAGAGTTTATTCTGCATGAACCGTGTACTTACAGCAGCTGTAAATATCTGTCAATTAAGCAGCAGCAATTCCTCTAACAGAGAGCAATGTATCACTTACCGTGAACGACTTTTGGAGATGCTACGGGACCTGCTGCGGCTGCTCCTACTTCTGCGACTTCTGCTTCTAGACCGTCTTCTAGATCGTGACCTAGAAACATTTGGAATGGGATTTGTCCCTTATTCCTTGTCTGGTGTGCCCTACGCTTTCTAACAGAGAAAAGCTGCTGAAGTTCTTCTCAAAACCAAGTATGGCCACATCAAGACATATCATTATTAATCTGTCTTATTATTACTGTCCATTAATTGCATCTGGCGTTTCACACGTGAAAAACCTCTCAAACGTGACTTCACTGTTATTAGAGCAATTCCTTCTACATTCTCAGGCATCATCCTCTTCCTAAAACATCAACTAAAGGTAACTGTTGCAGATATTTACCTATACCCAGTCTCAGCATAAGCAGTCCCGATCCAGAGACTGACACGTCCCAAAAGTTACCTTGACCTGCTGCCAGAGTAAGATCGCCTATGGCTTGACCGTGGCTTGTCTTCAACCAGCCTGATCTTCCTTCCATTTATCTCTGTGCCGTCCAGCTTGTCCAGGGCACGTTTCATGTCTGAGTAAGATCGGAACTCAATCACTCCTTCGTTTGTACGTTCTTTGTGAGCATCTGCATAGGTTACCTCACCAGCTTGCCTCATGAAATCCTTCAGGGAGAAGAAGCAGTTACACAACCACGCCACATGCTTACAGCCCGCAAGTACATGAGCTTAGGACAAGCCTGAGCAAATGTGAGAACTGCGAGTAAGGAGTCACGCACAAATACTTCTCAATTACTTCTACCTAAATCAAAGCGAACTTTGATATTAAAGGAAGTCATGGCTTCCCGCTAGTCACAACAGGCTCTGTGATAGAACATTAATACATACTTTCAAATCCTGCCAACTACAGCGACTGGAAAGGTTTTCAACAATCAGTCTGTACTCTGTACGAACGGGCGGTCCGTATTTATCTCTTCCAGATTGTCTCCGACTGCTATATCCGCCACCACCCCCACCTTGATTGTACAAAGAAATAAAGTTAGATCGTCTCCTAGCATGACGAAAACAAAACGTTCTGAAAGTTAGTTAAACAGTTATATTTACTGGAGTAGGACTTTATTTCTCTAAGCCTCCAATAAACTTTGCAATTTTGCCATAATTTATATTAATGGCAAATCAAACAGACTAAAATCCTACAAGTCTGTGCTCCTAAGATCTGTTATCTGTTAGAGAGTGACTGCTCCTTATTAGATTCACCTTGCTAAGTTTTATTTTACAGAACATTGTAAAATATAAAACTTAACTGATTACATGCATTTCTACATTTTACAAAAACGTTTACTAGTTACACTAAGTACTTACATCACAGTATGAGGTTTTTGGTGGTGGTTTGGCCACAAAACACGCAAGGTAACAGTCACCTAGTTCAGTTTAACCAGTTTTGTCTAACCCTTGGAATCCTCACCATCACCCTGCGTCTAATGGCAAAAGGCTGCTGTCGTCATGGCTTCCGGTAAGGTCAGCCAAAGGGTCATAGGGCAAGGGTCACACAATGTATGGAAAAGCCATGGCCAATCAGGAAAGGCAGTCATCTTAGCCTCAGTGGACACAGCCTCAGCCCCACTGGTCACTTTTAAATTGAAACATCAAGGACTTGTTAAAAAGTTTGAATTGAACATGCAACAATTTTAAACAACATACATTCGATTTCTTTTAAAAAGACAGATCCCCCCCCTCCCCAGATACCAAGCTTCTAAATCACTAAAGATGAGCCTTAGTACTTTGAGTTACAGTACTAGGCCAGTTCAGTTCTATACAGCTCAGCTCAAGAAGCTCTATGAGTTAGCTGAACATATAAATATTTACAATATCCCCCACTTAGTACAACAGATTCCTGCTTGAAAACCTCCCCCCACCCCTTCTACATATTCAACTGAAACATTCACACGAAAGTTCACAGCTGAGTGCTTCTCAAACACCCCAATTATGCAACAGTATTTATTAACGTTACTGATGCAACAGCACTGCTTCATCTAAGTGCTCCCAAGAACACTGGAGCCCTTAAGTTAGCAGAGCACATAGTTTCTAGTTAACAAGAAACCCCTTGCAGAAGGCCACAATTTTGCAGCCAGAATCGCTTTACATATTTGCCCTCTTAAGGTCCTGAGGGGATACCTGGGTGCAGTGCTGGTGCCAGGAAAAACGCCCGCAGCACCAAGTCCGCAGACAGCATGCTCCCAGCGATGCACCAGGTACCCCCCACCACCCTGCTCGCAGAGGTCACACCCCACACC
>NW_010202233.1:0-12053 GCF_000695765.1 Mesitornis unicolor
GGGGGTGGGGGGGGTGGGAAGGGTGCTTCATTTCTCTGACAGTGAATGTATCCTTCTGCTCTGCAAATTCAGTGCAAGCAAAACATCTTTGTACCAGTACAGTTCTTCAGTTTCCTCTGGTGAGAAGGGGGCTGGATTTTCAAGCGAGAGATGGCAGACCTAAAGGTAGAGACAGCATTCAAGTAAACAGTCATTACAAGCCTTTCCAAACATGGAGTAACTTTGAACAAAGTGCCTTTTTTTCCCTTTCTTAATTAAGTAAGTAACAGTGACAGTCAAGAGATTCTAGCAACCCAAAGGAAGACCAGTGACATCTTCTGTGATGCAGCTTGGAGAGCTACAGGCTCTGGGACTCTCCTAGGTCTACCTAATATGGAGTGTACAACAAAACACTGGAAGGGTGAATTTGCTGAGTCCTAGTCTCCAACAGGATATTTTTGGACTACTCTGATAGTACAAAACATTTAAACAGTTTAGCCCACCCCACAAGTTTTCCCTCTGTGGGGAAATCCCTACAGATTGTGCTGTTAAAATTTTTTCTCATAATTTTCCTTTCTGTTCAATGCACTGCATTTCTCCAGTACGTTTGGAGAACAGGCAAATGGTGATATGTAAGTGTATAAAAGAGTGGGGAAGGGGAAAGAATTGGAAGGGACATAGAATAAACGGCAAAAAGCACAGGCTGCTGTTTACTTTAAAATAAGGAGGTAAAGCATTGACCACTCAGAGACAATTAAAATAACTTCTTTCCTCTTCCATTAGCCATTCAACAGGTTGCTTCTTCATTGTCCATCTCTCTCTGACCTGCAGATTTCTGCAGGAGATGAGCCCAACCTTGATTTGCCCCAGAAGGCTCTTTCAATGCTATTTATTTGCTATTGTATCCAAGAAAGGTAAAAAAAAATCTGAAAGTGCACTTAGGTCAGAAGCTTGTTCCTGTGGTGTTGAAGGAGTGTCTGAAAACATCAGAACAAACAATCCAGGACCAAGAAATTGGGAGGAAATCCTCAGCACTTTGGAAAATTCGACTCCTGGGGCAGGAACTTTAATACAGGTTTCCCATTTCACATCTAAACTAGTGCATTTTTTACACATTGAAAACACCCCTCCTGCTCCTTTCCTCTAGTCCTTCCTCACGCTCCTATAAAGCTCCAGTCTACCAATAAGCTGGTGTTTAATACTGCTAATGTGACTTTTGCCTTTATTTTTGCTAAGTGCTCAAGAGAAAAGCTGAATCAACTACAGGATGCAGCTTTATCTGCTATAAATTGGCACTGGAGATTGAAGAGGGTTCCCAGCCATTTGTGCAGAGAGGTTCTGGAGCAGCCTTCCAGGACCAGCTCTGGGAAGACCAATCTGACCCCTCTTCTGCTGGAGCTGAATCAGTTTCCAAGGAAGGGAGGGGGCAGTGGCGAAGGTCCCTGTAAGCAGGATTTAACCAGACCCAAAACAGCGCTTGCCCATTCTGGGCTACACTGCCCGGACCTCCAGTGACCGAATTCATACTGTCCTCACGTGTGAGCTGAAACCCAGAGGATCCAGCTAAAAACATCTTGCAGGTCCACCTGCAGTCCTGCCTTCCTAGTTCCTTCTTCTGGTTAAGACCTTCTATTCCCGAAAGTGTTTTGTAATTATTTTGTTATTTTTTAAATTAGATGTGGAATTTAAACATTACTAGGGCTTCCCTGGAACACAGTCCCGACCTTCATTTTTTATATATATTTTTAATGAGTTGTCAAGTGGCCTGTGTGTGTCATGAAGTGGAATGATGGATGTAGCTGGACCCAGGAGAGTTGCATTGAAATTCTCTTAAAAATAAGCAGCATTGTGGCAGCTCAGCTCTATTGACAATAACGTCAAGTCAGGTTTAATAGCGTAGTTCCTTATTGAATGAATCCACCCTGTAGGAAACTGTATGACCTTCCTGTGTGTGCGGAAGACAAAAAATCAATGTTAATCCTTTGGGAGGAAAAATATAAGATTAATGCAACAGTTGAGTGAGTCTAATGAGAATCAGATGGCAAGAATGTTAATTTGAAAAGAGATACTCCTATAAGCTGTCTGAAGGTATAACACAGTAGTTTCCATATATCACCAAATGCCATGTATTCTCCTTAGATATGTATCTGCAAGATGTAATTTAATGTATTTGCAACTTTTCTGTATGGCTTCCTGACAGAACAACAGGGGATTTTCAAGCTAATCACCTTCCAGTGGGGAGATTTATGACCAGTGTAGTTAGCTGAACCCTTCCTCCGTCAGGAAGGGCACAGACTGGAGACGGTTGCTGGGTGCAGCGTACCAACTGGGAGCTGCTTAATCAGAAACAGGCTCAAGCATCTCTGTCTTGCAGTTGCTCTCTGGAGTCATGCAGCTCACTGGCATTGCCGAATATAATGTTTTCCTGAATCAGGCCTCATTACTAGTATTTTTGGAAGTTGGGTGGGTAGTAATTTTTCTGTTGTGCTTAATAGCCATTTGTAAGAAATAAACAAAAAAATGGGCTTTTTGTGCTTGCTCTTTGCTTCTCAGAGTCTGAGGTGGCAGTTACATTTCAAGAGCTCTTAAGTTGTAAATGAAAATTCACATTGCCTAGTTCTCAGCCATTATTTTAGTTAGATGTATCGGTCACTCTCTCCACCTGTTGCCCAGAGAAAGGGACTTCTCCAAGGTTGGTGCAGAGCCCCTTTTGTTAGGTTTCTGCTCTGCATTGCTTTGTGGAAGTGTTCTTCCTCTGAAGATACAGGGAGACTGCGCAATTAAAGCGGGTGCCTCTGTTTGTATAGAACCATGTACCTCTTTAAGTTAGTCACGTGAGGCAGTTTAGTATCTGGTACATGGCCTGAGGCAGGAAATTAGGTGAAATTACATTGACTTGTTCCAGAGAAATTACTGCACTGATGTTTTCATATTTAGCCCAGTTGTCTCATTGCTTGCGTTCACCTGTTCAGCATTCATTTTGATACAAAGAGTAGGCTCATAAAAACATCAAGTTTACAGTTGCATCATACCAGGCTGTATCTGCTTTCCAAGATTGTCACCGGCATAAGAGACTGCAAATAAAAATCAACTGGAATGCACATGGCATCATCTCAGTAGTGCCAGGCTGTACAGTGGAGATTATTTGTTTATGCTTTTATTTGCCAGCATTGACTAAACAAAGATAAGAATATAAATGCTGTAGCAGAGCTTCCCAAACAGGGTTATGGGGGTGATAGGAGCTAGCACTTTGCATTGCAATAATAGGTGCCAGTGTGGGAGAGACACCACTGCCCGCTGCTTCTCTTACATCCTAAGAGCAGAGTGATAAAAAGAGGCAGGTCTGTGGAGCTCAATGTAAGGTTTGCTGCTTTATTCAGGGACATTAATCTTTTAAGGTTTGATTCATTAGGTTTGTACTATGTGAGCTTTGCTTTGATTCCCCCAAAATCCAGATTGTGGTAATGTGACCCTGAAAGAGGATGTTACTTTGTGAGCCTTAGTAAGTTTTACAATGTATCAGGCAAGCTCAGTACAATTTCTGAATTAAGTGGGGAACAGGCCTTCAAGTCAGCTCATTTTGAATGTCTACATGCATGGTACAAGGCTAATTGAGATACACAGAAAGTGCCACGTGCCTTTTTAATTGCATTTAGACAAGATGTACAGTATTTGAGTCAGCTTGGCAGTGTTCCAGCTGATGAAAGTGTTGATGATACCTGACACCAGTGACGATATATTAAGTGTGCTTGATATCTTAGCGCACACGTCATGTGGCACATTAGAATCATAGAAGAATTTAGGTGAGAAAGGACCTTTCCTCTGGAGGTCATCTGGTCCCACCTCCTGCTCACAGCGGGGCCAACTTCAAATATAGAGGCCATATCCAGCTGAGAGTTGAGTATGTCCAAGGATGGATATTTCATCGCATTTCTGGGCCCATGTTCTGATGCTGCACCACTCCTTGTGAAGAATTTTTTCTTAATAGCTAATCAACCAGAATTTCCCTTACTGCACCTTGATCTGTTGCAACTGAGCACCTCTGAGAAAAGTGTAGTCTCATTTGTTTTCCAGTCATCCATTAAGTAGCTGAAGCTGACAATCAGGTACCCCCTTAGCCTGGAGAGGGAAAGGCTGAATAAATGCTCCTCTCTGAGTCTTCATAATAGCATGGTCCCCACAGCCATCTCAGTGGGCCTCCCCCTGTTCTTCTCCAGTTTGTAATCATCTTTCTGGTACTGGGAAACACAAAACTGGTGACAGCACTCCAGCTCCTGCCTTGCGAATGCCAAATGGAAGGGATTAATTACTTCAGTGTGCTGTGATGCATTATCTAATGCAGCGCAGTATGCCATTAGCCTTCGGCGCTACATGGGCACACTGCTGTCTCCTGCTCAGTTGTTGTTCACCAGCATCCTTAAGTCCTTTTCTGCAGAGCTGCTTCTCCCCAGTTGGCATCCAGCCTGTGCAGTTGTGTGGGGTTATTCCATCCCAGGTGCAACATGTCACTGTTCAGTAAATGCAATTACTCTCAAAGCTCCAGCAAGACTGGGGCACTGAAGAGACAAGCAAGACCTGGGTCATTAAGGGCCAGAGGCAAATCACACATAATGATCACTTCCAGCAAGTAAGGCTTTCACACTCAGAATAAGTAGAAAATTAAGTTTGGTCAGTGCTTAAATAAAATATAGAGCTGCCATCTCATGAGTTATGCTGAGGTTTTGGTATCAACTCTGAATCTTTCAGTAAACCACAGTGCCCTTTTTACAGAAAGCCACACACAGTGTTCAGTATCTTTTTCCATATTGTAGACAGTAAGGAATGGTATTGCCCAAGGCAGCATGGACAAAAGCAGAGAAATGTGATAAAGTTAGGCTTGTTGAGAAATCCCTAGTCATTGGAAAGCTGTTGGAGTAAGACACCTTTGGTAGGAGAGACCCTAGTGTGACCTCGTGGTTTTGTGCTTTCAGTGTTTGCTTGTAAACAGGCAAGCTGCTGGGATGGTTCTAGCATCTGCTGTGGCCTACAGCAGGGAAGTAAATGCGTGTGTATTTGTGTACACACACACACACACGTTTGTGTACCTCAGAGCTACAAGAAATGTAATGTGAGCTGGTTTAACAGGCTCAGATTTGGTTATGAAACTCTAGATGGAGGGAGCATCTGCTGCATCCCTTGAGCAATCTCTTCTGGTTGGGTTCTGGTGCTTTGGAAAGGGGACAGGTCCCAAAGGGCATTTGGTAAGTAGGCTGTGCCCCAAGGAAGAGTGGAGTAAGAAAATGACGAGTCAGATGCTCAAGAGGACTTTTCCCTGCAGAATGAGCCAGGCCAGGGCAGGAGCAGTCTAATTTGTTGTCAGAGTGAAGCCCTGTTTGTAAGCAGTTAGTGATCCTGAAGCGAGTAGAGCAGGGGGCTGAGGGAGGGCAATGCTGGATATCTGAAATGGAGAGCCACTGGGAGACCCCTGTATGTGCTTTGTCTCTCATATATCTGGGGCTGTTAACCCTGGGGGTCATGAAAAGCTGCTACTCCATTTATTACCACAGTGAACACCATTGCCATTCAGTGGTAAACTTACCCTTGTGGTCTCTTTCTCTCCTTGTGTTACAAGCAACAGCTCCCCCTTCTTATCCACAGCCTGTCAAGCCAATCTGTATGTTGCAGACTTTAACACCTGCATTGAACATGACATGAACCAGCACTAAAGAGGCAGCGTACAGCTGAAATATAGCACTTGTTCAGCACATTTATGCACAATATACCAACCCAGCCCACCCTAATTGATAGCAAAGGATGAACTATTTGCAATATTTGCAATTTGCGTTTAAAATAAATTCTCAAGCAGCTCTGAGATTGTGATGATTTTTTTAAACAAGGAGAAAGGTTAGCTTCATCCTTCTGTAAATATTCCCTGGGGCAGCATTCCCCAAATGGCGAGCAAGTTTGGCACTTCTATGGGATTGGATGGTTTTTAATGAGCATGCAGTATTATTCCCTTACATCTAAACAGAATCTCTAGAATTTCTGCACTTTTTGTTATAGTAATTTTTGTGCTGGATTGGCAGGCAGTGATATTTTCTCTTTGAAGCTGTCACTTGCAGCTCTGCAGAGTGCAGGAGTGACTAATACTGACAAATGAAGCTAGGTCAAATTAAACAAATGCCACAGTAAAGCATTTCTAAATTCATATGTGATCCTGTACTGCATTGTGAGGCTCAAAGCTTAATGCTGTAGGAGAGTGTATAGACTTGTTAACATAGAGCCAGACCCCACAGCTTTAAATCTTTTCTGAACTGAGATTATGTACACAAGGATAGCTCAGGACAGGCTTCTGCAAGTACAAGCAGATATAAGTTTTCCTTGTGGCTTCACTGAGAGTAAGATATTCTGAACATATTTCATGCACATTAAGAGCAAAATTGCCTGCAGTATCTTCGCACCGGGTTCATGGACCATTTGGTATCCTGTTTGCCTGAAAAGTGTCTTGCCTTAAGAGCAAGAAAAGTAAATAAATGTAGAGAGAGACTGAAAAAATCCACAAGCCCTGGAGATTTCCAGGCTTCAGGAGCAGAAACCTTCACTTTGGGATTCCTTGCTGTTGTTCCTAGAATACCACAAATAGGTCAAACAAGCAATCGTGAAAGCTCAGAACTGCTTTTCACTAATAATAAATGGTTGTGCAAGTATTTTAGATAATTTTAAATTATTTTTCTTTGAATATCACCGTAGTCACCAGTGTTTAGAAGACTTTCTCAGCTCATAGATTTTGCATTCTCTCGGAAATTCTCTATTATATATTATTAGATGGCTGACACAGCAGATCAGACAAACTGGAAGCATATATCATTTTTAACTAATCTCTAACTTTGAATATTGAATGAAGAACAATCAAAGGAAATGGTTTGGACGTAACCCCTTGTTTGAAAGCAGATTTTCCAAACCAGCAAATATAAAATAGCAGCATCAAAAATGGCAGCATCACAAAGTAAAAATGGCGTACATGTGAGTTCCTTGAGCCAAAAGGCAGCCTGTTTTTTATAAACTTATTTTTAGCTTGGTCAGCTGTACTAAGTGATTTTATCAATGTAGCTAGTCTCTGGGATAAGAATGCTCACATAATGTAGTGTCAATGCAGGCAGCTATGACAAGTCATGATATATACATGTAGCGCAAATCCTTTCAAATCAAATTCATACAACTGAAATTATGTAAATGGATTAAATCTTGATAGTTTTGAACTACTCAGTTTCACTCTCACAAGCTGGCATCAAGCAGGGACAGAAGAGCAGCCTTCTTAGAAGTGCAGCCCTGCTATTTTTGCATACTTTGAACTAGACGACTTGCAAAGTTTTTCCATCTCAGTGGTCACAGAGCCTGTCACAGTTTGAGGAGAACCAGAGGGACTGCTGCTCTGCATCTCCTGTTGGAAGAAAGCTCCGTTTAGAAGAGACTTCCCTTGCTTGGATAGCACAGAGCTGATGGTGAAAGTTGAAACCTTTCAAATTAGCAGGAATTCTGATGGCTTTTAGGTATCTACGGCAGCATATCCCAGTGCTGGGGGAAGGAAGAAAAACCTATAAATGTGCCTTTAATACTGCCTAGGCTTGAGACGTTAGATAGGATTTGTTGTTCTCAAGGAAGGGCATTAGGGAAACAGCTGTGTAGGTGTGGATGCCACCCCCTTTCCCAGGTGGCTTAGCACTGCTACATACAGCTTTGACAAGCCTAAGTAACCGTGCTTGAACATCACTGTCCCTCACTTCCTGCAGCCCAAGAACCTGATGCTTCCACAGCTCCTCCGTGATGTTGGGTAATCAGCACTTGAAGAGGTAAACCAGAGAAGAGATGAAAGGAACTACCCCAGACAAAACCACTGTGCTTCCAGTAATCCCCATCTGAAGCAGAAGAGGCAAAGACGGCCTTGAAAGCACCTGTCTTTCTGTGATATTGTACATCCTATATGCTGCTGCTAGTGCTCTTACACCACAAGTAACCAGCTAACAGCAGCTCTGGTCAGCAGCCCTGGCCTCACAACACAGGCTAGGGGATGGCCAAGGTTAACAAGGACAAAGGATTTGATAAGCAACAAGTTTAACCCCTTGAAGAGGGGAAGGGAGGGCCATGGGAGGATTTTTTAGATATTACTGTCCAAAAACTTGAGGGTGGTTTCAACACCTAGCCAACATACAGAGCTAAAAACAAACAGACTTCAACTGCAGCAAAGCAGGTGGGCAGTGCACAGCAGGTATAAAGTTAATTAAAAAATGAGATTATTTTTTTTAAAAATGGAATGAAACTGTGCAGCAGGTGAAATCTGAACGTGACCTGCTGTGACTTCCTTTCTGTTCATTGCAGCACACTGCATTGTGGGGCTGTTTATCAGCAATGGAGCATGGTTTTATCTTCAACATTATCGCTATTATTCTTCACACCACCAGCAGCTCTAAATCAATACTCACATCATGTGTTTGGCCCAAGCATCTGATGCTAGTTCTGGCTGGAGTTATTTTGTCTTGCAAGTGATCTTGTGAACAAGTTTGCCCAGCCTTTAAAAATCAGACCCTCGAGTGTACCTTTGCAAAGTGGTTTTCAGCCTGAGCAAAGCTAGTGCCTAAGCAAGAGTGAATAAAAAGGAAAAAAGACTATTTTCAGACTCTTCCTAAGTGCAGCAGTGTCACATCGATTTCTCCTTAAGAAACTCCTGCAGCTGTCCATCAGAGCTGGCCAGCAGCAAGGGCTGGGGGAGGGATTTCATTCTCGTACTGGGCCAGATCCTCTGAAGAGTAAAGCCAAGTGGGTAAAAGCAAAAGACATGTGAACTGAAGCGAGCTGAACTGTTCCTTCGTCAGTGCCTGAGGCTCTCTTGGTTTATACTGCATTTAATTCTGTCATTTTGGGCCCAATCCTGCACTGATAGGAGGGTGGCTTTCTCCATCTGTGCCTCAATCCGTCAAAAAATCCAGACCTTAACATTGTGAAAACCAGCCTAGCTACTTTCATTTTTTGTTTAAACCAAGCCTTAATGAAAATGTTATTATTTAACTTGAAGATCCAGTTTTAAAAAAATAACGAAAATCCAGTATTGCACATGGTAAGCTCTAGTTCCTAGTTAAGCTATACCCTAAAACCCACAGAATGGAGACAATGTTGAAAATCCTCAACCAGTCTCACCCTATAAAAGCTGCTGAAGTTTTGCCAACATGTCCTCACTGGAGCTGTAGCCAAAGATTTAAGAGGTCCATGTTTGTTTAAAATTGTCTCCTGACTACCTGAAACTAGAGGCCTAAGGTCTCTGCAGAGCCATTGGGCATTGTTTTTATTCGTTTTCATCTGTGCATGAATTTCTTTGAAAATACCCAGCAGAGCAATAAGGAGGGATTGTTTTTAATCTTTAGAGATGATAGCATGCTGTTATGCATCAAGGACACTCAAAAACAAAGCATCAGATGAACTGTACCAGGAGATTTTATTTTTTTTTTTAACCTCCGGGCTTTTACGAAAATAAAATGCATTCTGCATGGAGCTTGCTGTTGACGAGACATCTATAGGTTTGGTTTGTCATCCCAAAAGCATTAACATCACTGTGTTCAGACAATTTACTTGTGTACGTGTGCGAAAATGCAGCTGGATTCTGCCTGTGCTCAGCACCCTGAGGGAGGGCGGTCATCATCGCTACAGGGACAGCTCAGCCCTGGCCTGGAGCCAACACTTTGCTTAATGCAACCAGAAGATTTTGATGATACAGAGTGGATTTTACATCCCCTGTGCTGGGAGAGGGTGGCTGAAGTTGGAGTTTCATGCCCTACTGCTGCCTGCATTTAAAACTGCGGGTTTTGCATTATGCTGGACAGCACAGGGGACAAAAGAGCACCTTCTGCCATCCAGGTTTCAAATTGTATTAACAACAGCTATCTATGCAGCTGCAAATCTATCCTTTTTTTTGTCTGAGAGCTCTTCAGCACTATCCTTCCCTGCCTGAATGAACGAGGTTATAAAACACGGTAATTATAAATCTCATTGACTGCCTTGCATTCAAGGGCGTGTTCCCCCCGAGCATTGCTGTGAAGCGTGTTACCAGGAGACTGTCCTGTGCAATCCAAAACAGAATTATTCTGACCCAGCAAGCTTGTTGGAGGGGAGAACATTTGGGATGCTGACCCGCTGCCACGGCACAGTAAATGCATTTTTCTCATTTCACAGCAGGGCAACGCCGCAGTACAGCACAACCAATACATTCAGGTATTCTTTTGAGGCATGGCTTACATCTCACTGAGAAGTACCGGCTCCCTAAAGATGCAGAAAAAGAGCCTAGGACAGCAGTCATAAACCAGAAGTCCTGCTGGCTGTCCACGGAATTTCAGCAGCTTTCTCTGAAGGTCGGGTTGTCTTAGATGTTTCCGGGCAAAACCATAAATACCTCAGACAGTATAATACAGTATCAGTAACACCCTTTCGTAAAATGCTCAAGTCATGCTGTGCTTCTAAGACAGGCTAAAAAGCATTTAATAAGTGACAGCTGGCTGTTCTGCCTTGCACCACTAACCATAGCATGCTTCAATACCATCCTTTCCTATCGATCTGATTGTAGTCAGGATCTGTACGGGTGCTTTCCTCCATCCTGAGGGGTTTAGTATCAGTATCAGTCATGATGCCCTACAGTCGAGAAACTACACAAAGCCCTGTCAATCCTCCACCCTTACAAAAGGGCTCTAAAACCTGAGCAGTCTTATGCTCTGGGGAAAAAAAAAAAAAGAGCACCTCCTAGAACAGTAGCAAACACAAAACAGGGCTGTTGCCATCCATTTTCTCAATTACTGTCAGTGCACAAAAGGAACACAGTGCTACATGATAGCCTAAGCCACTGCATCCTCTGTGCTCCAGTAGGAGCAGGAGATGAGGTGCAGAGCAGCCACTCCCAGCAGGTGTTCCAACCAATTGAGTTTAATTAGAAACATCCTGCTGGAAACGTGAACATTGTACAAGTACGTCATCCTCATCTGGGGCTGCTGCTGGAGCCTGTGTTTTGTTGAGGCTTTGACACAGCAACAACTGAAGATGCCCCTCTCCCTCGTGACTGTCTCCAGTGCTCCTCAGACACACGAGCACTGGACTCGTGTCGTGCTGCAGCACAGCAGGTCTTTTCCACACTGCTGCCTCCCTGGGCATCTCAGAGTCGCAGGCTGGTTCATTTAATGTACCCGTGCCTGTTCCTCCGAGCACAGAGGCAGACGAACCTCATTAATGTGAAAGGGCTTTGCTAGACTCAGGAATGGATGCAATGCTAGGGGCTGTACTGCTCTGAAAATGTCCTCTTCACTTCATATGGATTAAAAAGACTTCACAGTGTTTGTGATTTTTTTTTTATTTGCTTAGGTCTGTGGGCAGCACTAAAATGTATCATATGTGTTTGTTTCAGTGTGACTGCAGGAGTTACTCAGTTCATTATATTTAGGCACTTGAGTTTTTTCACTGGTTTGCTGAAGATCATGAGAGATTGATTTTACCCTCTTTCTTGATGATCCAGTATTTTTCCTCTGGTAGTTCTCAAGGAAATTAACTTTTCCCTCCTCTAAATACAGTATCTGTCATTAGACTACTGCCAAACTATATAACCAGCAAAATAACTGGTCTGTAGCGCAGGCAGCTCTGATGCCATCCAAATGAGATACTCTACAGAAGTTTTCAGTCAATTCTAACCTGGTTCAGGTTACTCGTCATTAGGAGTCATACAGGTAAGGACCTGTTGCCTCCTGAGGGGTGGCAACTATTTTTTCCATTCTCTTCAATTAAGTGATGGGCTTATGAGCCTATGCCTGCAAAGGAGGTTTGCTGATGCTCTAGGAAATCACATGTATGGTTTTTATGGATGGCAGGCTGTCCAGAGTCAATCCTTTAGTAAAAGGAGAATTAGCTATTCCTCCCCACACATGGTTTTAGACAGTGCAGTGCTGCTTTAATGTTGTTCAAAGCTCATGTAGAGCCATGTACCTGTCAAACTGACAGCTCCCATTGTGCTTCTGTAGGAGCAAGGACTTCTCTGAATGGGGAAGTGCAACCAGATAGTTCTGCTGCTG
>NW_010202233.1:12084-21163 GCF_000695765.1 Mesitornis unicolor
CCATTCTCTAAAAATCCCATGTGTTTGTATCCATGTGAGAATATCAGCACCTCTTCTCAGTATACCTATATCGCTTATAAAACTGAAATATTAGAGAATAAAGCTAAATATCTTAATAACATGCCAACAAAAACAATTACCAACTGCTATATTTTGGCTAAATATTTTGATCTTGAGTATCCATCTATGGAAGAGCATCATATCACTTTGGAGTTTTAAACAGTTACAGAAATGCAGCCAGATCCAGACAAAATACGCTTGGTGCTTGGATGAATAATAGTTTTTTTCATGCTTGACTTCCAGAAAGATGACTGCTATGGAAATATCGGGTGTGGTTATTACATGACAGTTAGCAGTTGTTTCTCTGCTGACAGATGTCCACATCAAAAAGCACTGATTGTCTCTTTTGTTTGCAATTTTAGAGATACCATAATCAAGTAGCTTAGACCATACCCAAGAGATACTGTCCTTTGCACCAAAAGCGCAGCCTCATTGCCTGCGTCCATGCTGGGGAAAGTCAGATTGTGAAATATTATAGCAGATGATTTATGTGGAAGTTTAAGTCCTTTCTCCCCGTACAGAATTAAATATTGTCATTATTTCTGTGGATAGATCTCTTATCCGAGATAGATGAGCAAGCAGTATTTCAGTATTTTGTTTACGAATGAACTGTTTCAACAACAGAGCAGCACGCAGTATGCACTCATCACATTGGTGGCATTGTTCATTTGGGACTGCTAAGAAGCAAGTGAAAGGAAAGGAAGAATTTGTAAAGAAGGAGAGAATGGCTTCACATGAACACATTCTGGTCAACAAAATTCACAGATTCTCTTACTGAACAGCTGTAGCATGGAACACATCTCAAAAGAAAGCTGCTTAAAATGTCACAGACAAAATAGTATTACTCAGGCAATTCAGGGGAAAATAGCTGGTTTACATTAGTGCTGAAAAGAATGCAGTGCAAACTGTGACCTAAATGAGTATTTCTGCCTGTAATCCAGAGGCCTGTCCTCTAGCCTTTCCCTCCTGCAGCCCACTGAAGTTAAAAGGAGTCCTTGCATGAGGGTTTTTTTGCCTGAGGTGGGATTGCAGAATGATGTGCTGTGCCTGGCAGTGTGGTTTTGAAACATTTGCTAACAGGCCAAGGTCTGTGGGAGCAGACATGAGACTGGCAGGTGGGATTTGATAGCAGAGATTTTGTGCAGCTGCCAAAAAATCACAACCCAGATGCTGGAGCTGAACACATGCTGCTTGATAGGAATGATGTTCTAGGGAAAAGAGGAAGCCAGCAAGTGTCTGTTGGGGAGAAGAATTTGATTCTGAGTCCAGCACTGCCTTACCTTGTCTTTCTCCTGGGATCAGACAAGTCACAGCACTGTCTGTGCATCAGTAACTGGCTGGGCACAGAGATGTACTGCATTTTTTATTATGCTGCACCCAGAAAGTACCTCACCAAGTCAGACTCCTCTTTGCCTCTCCAGTGGCTTATTTAAATCCCCTACTTACTGTCTGCTTTTCCTTCTCTCTCTCTTTTTCTTCTCTGCATAAGCTATCCTCTCTGAGCTCCCTATTCCCCTCACACATTCATTCTGCAAGGTACATTTTTTTGTTGCTCCTCAGAGACCATATTCTTCCCAAGACATTGATCTTCCCTACTTTTTTCTCCATCCCTGCTCTGTTGGAGGTCAGTTCCCTCTCTGAAAAGCACCAGCAAAGAGAGAGGGCAAGCATGCATGCATGGCAACAAAGAAAATCACAGCAGCAGACCAGCCGTCCTTTACCCCTCCACAACCACCCTGATCAATAGGTAACAAGCACTAGCACTGTATCCAGGCACTAAGGGCATCCACAGACCGACTGGTGGCTAACGTCCTCCCATACCCTAGTATGAAAGATCTGGGCAAAGCCAGCAGCCTGCAAACCAGGCCAAGCACTTCACCCTTTCTGCCCAAAGGAGGAATTTCCTAAAAATACATGTCCTGACATACCACTGAGCCACATGGCATAGTGAGTGCAATCCTATTTTCAGCCCGCTCTGCAGGGTGACATAGCTAGTTACACCTCCTCCCAAAAATGGCACGTCAGCAGCGCAACACTTGCTGGTGGACCATCAGCACAGCCTCCTGTGGGACGGTGCTCTCCACTGGAATTCCCCGTCACGCAATCACACGCTCATCGTGCATGAGGCTGTGGTTGTGGGAAGCATCCCCAGTCATGCTGAGTGTCAACAGGACAGCTGCTGTCTGCCCCTTGGTATAGCAGTGGCACTCTGCAAGTCCCAGATAGGTGGGTTATGGGCTGGGGAGGAGAGAGCAATAATCAAAACTAATTCTAACCTGACCCTAAGAGGAGCTCTCCCAATGGATATCATGCCTGTCTGGCACGTACCTTTTGCAGCTCCACCAACCAGGACAATGGTAAAGGAACAATGTTTGGCCTTTGGAGATAATTGGTAGCCTTCTCCCAAACCATGGCTGGTTAGCAGATTCTGTTTTCCCAACTCTGAGGCTTATTGCAGAATCCCAGGAATGTTCCTGTGCTTCAGATATCCCAAAATAACTGCTCTAAGCTCTCCTTGGGGAAAAGCAATCTTTAGAGCAGCCTCTTAACTCAAATTTTTGTGTTGAAGCAGCTGAGCTTGAGGGAGAGAACATGTCTTTGCCTCTAGTCGCTGGCTCCCACAGGAGAAATGGACATTTTGGATGCTCACATTAATAACTTTGTGTGTCAGCTCACTCCCTGTCCAAGGAATTGCAAATGCTTTGTTCTGCTCATTTCTGTTTGCTGCAGAAACTGTCCTCCCCCACTGCCATCCTCCCTGCAAATCCAGTATTTAGCTGGCAGCTTCCATAGCCCAGCCATCGGAGCAAATCCCTGGCTCTGAGGCTGGATCACAGCTCCTGAGCACCAGTTAGGAGCTGACAGAGTCGTTTTGCAGGTTTGTTGCCCACTATCTTCCTCTGCAGTTGCCAGGCTTCCTTCCTCCATCCAGAGGAGACGGTGGAGCCATCACAAACACAGCGCTAAGTGATTCTCTGACACCGAAGCCATCACTTGGACACTGAGAATGGCCATTTCCTCTCCTGGGGGAACTGCGCATTTCCCTCATCAGTGAGAGACCTGACCTGCTTGGGTGTTTGGGGTCATTGGAAGGAGCAAATCTGATCCACTGCACAGCGCAGAGATTTCAGTCCATTAGCAGGAGCTGTGCTTCTCAGAGGTGGATTATCCCAGTTTCCAGGGAATCTGTAGCTCCTGTTTATCTGTGCCAATCACTTGCATTCCTCTGTTGTGGTTATTCTCCACGTCCCTGAGGTGCTCATTACCACATTGTTCAGCCTCTGTTTATGTTATTTTAGAAACCAAAATAAATTTCTGAAAGACAAAACTCTTTAGCTTTTCTCCTATCCCTTCTCTAAAGCATGCATAGCACCTTCCGAGAGAAGAATCAGATACATTTCTTAATCCCCTGGAGTTCCTGGGGTAGTCCAGTTGTCTCTGGAGAATAAAACTTGCATCCAAGCCTAAAGGCATTGTCTTTGGCCTGATCTCTCCCTGCAGCAGATACCTCTCCACTGAGGTCCAGCCTGATCTTCCAGAAGTTTATTAGCTTTAGTTGTGGTTTCCCATCCACAGCCCTCAAGATACCACTGCAGCTCTGCTAGTCAGTGTTGTCCTCATGCTGTCGTTCGCAGTCAAGTTGCTGGTCCACAGCTGGACTCGTGAATGGTATTTCAGAAGGTGCTTAGGAAATCATCAGAAGGGAGAAGGGGTGGAATGGCTGTCTCCTTTATACTTCAACTTTTAAGTGCTGTTTTACACAAACAGGGAAACCAGTTATAAGCTGTCCCACAACACTGAGCTGGCCACAGTCAAGGAAGCAGAGGTCACTTCTTGCTGAACAAATGGGAAACATAAGAACATCACAGCTCTGCAGTGTCACTGGAGCTTCCATTTACACTAATGTTATGTGCAGTATTTATCAAAAGTCTTTAATTATTTATCTTCTCAATGAGTTTCTCCACTCATTCTCTTCTGAGCATGTAACAGAAAACGCTATCTGTAATTCAGTAAAATCTCTGGGTATATGGAGGGTCATGATTTATGAGAGGTTTTATGTTAAGAGATGATAAGGAAACATGCTCCTCGTGGGATCAGAGGCACTGGAGCGGAAGCCGGAGGCTCTGGCTGGGCCACAGCAGCATGTGCCTGCCCATCTTGCGCTGTGTTTCCCAGCAGCTCAGCTAGCTTAGCGCTCAGCTGCAGTATTGCACTCTGGGGCTCCGTCTGTAGTTGTGTGGAGGATGTCATTAATAACATGCTATCCCAGAGACTGCCAGTAGTGGAAAACTCAGCAAATTAAGATTTTTTAAATATCTCGGCTCTCCTTTCAGAAGACATCTGCTGTAATCTACATTGGCATGCTATGTGCTTGTCAGCTGTGTCTTTGCTGCACTACACCCTTCTTCAGAGGCGTACTAAATGCAGCACTGGCTCTGTTGATCAGTTCTGTGGGTTTGAGGTTCACAGAGACCCTTGGCAGAGCTGAAGCTGTTATCTAGGAGGACCTGTTCGTGACTCATACATTCAGACAAGAATTACTCTGTACAGAGAGGGGGGAGATAATGTGCATGGGAAATGAGCACGTCAGCCGCTCCTTTCTTGCAAAGCAGTGCACTAAAAACTGGAGAAAAATCCAGCATTGGCTCCAGCACTGGAGGAAACCTAAGCAGCCAGAAATTTCCTGTTCATCAGCCACAGCACACTGTGGGCACTCAGATTAATTGAGTGTCCAAGTCTTAAGCCTGGACATTCCTCAGCTGCATGCAGGAACATCTTGCTATGTGTGACAGAACATAGGCACCTGCTTACTATTGAAATAGAGGCAGAGAGCTGTTTCCCCACCGCGGGAAACAGGAGTTGCCCTCATTTCTTAAAATGTTTGCTAGAAGTTAGCATGCACACGCTGGGCACAAGAGAGGCAAGTTCTCAACCCCCCTCAGCTTGAGAACACTTAAACCCAGGACTTCTGCCTCCCAAAGCTTGTCCCTTGACCCCATCCCTGCTCTCAGAATTGTTCCTGACTAATGGCACATTATTTGGTGCAAAATGCATTAGCAGCAGATGAAGCATAGCAATCGCTTGCTGGTCAAGTGCTTTAGCCAGCAAGTTACCTGCCACTCTTCAGCATCCTGCATGTATGTTGCATGCCTTTTCTCTCATTGCTGAGGCTGATCAATCTCGATTCTGCATGTGTTTTGAAATACTTGGATATATCTAGGCTGAATGTCACTAATTTCAACAAGACTTTCTGCCAGGGAAGCAGGTACCATGCGTAACAGAACTGGGACCTTCAACTACAAATTATGCATTCTAAATTACTATTTATTAATAGTTTGGGACCTTCTCCTAGTGTATGTTTTTACAGATGACACCATGAGCTTGAGTCCTAGTTGAAGCTACTGTGTGCTCTACTGCAACATTACTATGACAACTGCTCAGCTCAGGGCTGGGAGAAATCTTGCCTTCACTAGGAAAAGAGAGTGCGAAACAGATACTGCATTTAGTCAGTCTCAAACATGCGGTTGAGGCATCCTGTTTCCTTGCTCACTGCTTCATCTCCATGTAGGTCTGAGCAAAGGAAGAGCTATCTAGAGAATATTTAGCATGCAGCAAACAATTCTGCTTTGAATGGAGCTGAAGTGACGACAATCCAGCAAGGCAGAAAAACTCTTCACTCTCCCTAGGCTTGCATGAGCCTCCCTATGAAGAGATCAGAGCCTCCTGGTTTGAAACGTTGCCTTAGGGTTTGCTTTTTATGTCAATAAATGTTTTATCACATTTAAGCTTCAAACACGGTACAAACATCCCTGCTAACATTTGATGAACTGAAATAAAGACAGGAAGCCTGGGCAGAGGGCAGCATGCAGCACGGCACAGCGCTGCCCTCCTGCAGGGGGGCACTGTGCCTTGGCCTCATGAGGGGGAAACCTGGGCGAGATACTGCTTCTGCAATGGTACACTGCCTTGAAAAACACATTAGCAAGCTAAGGAAGGGGATGTTCCTCTCTGAGTCTTCACCACTTTTGATCTTTTCTGTCTTTTGCTTTTTCTTATGTCCCTGCCAAAGCAACCTCAGTATGGTTGGTAAAGCACATCCATGTGCCCAGGTCTGTGGTGGACTTAAGACACCTCTGTCTTTGTGCTCAGCTAGTCTGTCTCTGCTGGTACCTTGCAGTCCCATTTCTTCTTTTACTTCACACTCATCTGTAGCACATGAAGGTGCTGCAGTGAGGTTTAAGCAGCTGTGTGGTGGCCCTTAGTGCCCTACAGTACCAGAGCTGAAATCTCAGGGTTGAACCTGCTAAGTTGAAACCCACAGGCAGTGCACCAGTGCTACAAATCGTGATGCCAACTTGGGCTTCTGCTTTTCCCAGCACTTGCCAGTTCCCCGCCTCCAGTGCTGTTCCTTCATTTTTCCTTTCCACATGCTGTGTTTTGCAGTGGTCCTGCCTGTCATCCCTCTCCTTCCCTCTCCTTCCCCTCCTCTGCTTCATCAAATGCAGCACTCGGGCGTCACTGACTGACAAGGGATGCAGCAGCTTCTGCGGAGGAGTTGGAGAGGGGGAAGGAAGAGAAGGAAAAGCTGCTCTCAACGAAAGAGGCAGCAGAAACACTGAAAGACAAGATGTCTTCCAGAAGTGGATCCCAGTCACCCTTCGTTAGGGCAGCAAATTAAGATAACAGTCTCTAATTCAGTGTGCTTGGCGAGCGGACTCGGACTGCTCCATGTATTCCTACAGGGTATTTTCAGAGAACAGAGCTCAGGTTCACCACAACCTGGACTGAATCAGCAAAATGGATGATTAGCTACCCCCACACACTGCCAGCCGCTGCGTGGCAAGTGACAGCACAACAAAACTCACTTCACTGCTCACAGCTTAAAAAAAAATCCTGGCTCCTCAGAAATGCAAAGGTCATAAACGCAGGGGGAAAGAATCACAGAGCAACTGGCAAATTACATGTCTGTCCTTATGCTGGGAGACCTAGGATTGCCAGGGTTAATGTTTGCCATTTTCCGAAAGGACTCTCTGATTTTTAATAGTTTATGCAGCAGATTTTGCTTACACTTGTTCTGATTCCTAAATAATTACAGAAGCGTATGTTGCCCTGTAGCAGTGCGGATTTTTCTGTTACATGAGACTGTTATCACCAAGTGCCAAATGCATCTTGAAAGGCTTTTTGTAGGGTTCTGCTGAATAAGCACACTTTTGAACAAGCACTTTTCTGCAGCATGCCCTGATCTTGCCAGCTGCTGATGACCCTCCTACTAACCACTAATGGCATGTCCCTATTACAGATTGGTGTAGACAGTAAGGATACCCCATTTACCTTGAAATTTATTAACTAATGCGGTAGCAGAAGCTCAACAGCAAAGTCTAATTTATTCTGGAAACTTCTTAGGGCATTTATACAATAATGGGCAAAAATGCTTTGCTCAGTTGAGAACAGCATCAGAGAATCTCGCTTTGGAATCTGAGTCGCATGCAAAGAAAGAGAGAACGTGTACTTAGAGTAATTATTAAAATCAATTTGCAAAGGATAAAGAGGGAGTCTAGTCCACCTATACAGGTTTTATAAGAATGAGATAACCATGCAAACAAAACAAAAAGCAATATTCCAGGAATGAAATAAAATGTTTTTAAGGACATCTCTTTCCAATACAAGCTCCAAAGGAAAGAACAAGTAAATCTGTGCCACCTTTGTGGAAGAAGACGAGGATGCCAAGTCTCAGGATAACTCCCTGCTGCTCATCAGGTGTTTGAACTAAACATTTGCAAAGGAAGTTTTGACTTTCATTACTAAAAATAAACTCCAGCTTGTACATGAGGCTTACTTTGTAGTCTTCCGTAATGTCTTTTCTACACTATTTTCTGGGAATTTTATGAGCTAACAACCTTTAAGGAAGTTTTGTCAGACTTTAAGGAAATAAAGGCATAGATCAGAATGTTAACGACCGTCTGAAGTGGGACTCCCAGTGGGGCTTAGGCTCACATTCTTTATTAGTGGATATTGAAAGCAAGTCACTTTTTTCTCATGTAACATAAATTGAAATATGGCTCTCCTAAACCAAAAATAACCTCACTCAAGTATCAATTACTAAGTATCACATCATGAAAGGCAAGGGAATGCAACCCACTGTCACTATAGAAGTGGTTTAGGTTGTGTTTGTTTTGCATGAGTACAAGGTCAAAAATACCTTTGAAAAGCTTCCCATACGCACCCCCTGTCCCCTGAAATGAAAACCAGTAAATTCAGGAGTCCAGCTGCCAGGGTAAAGCACCCAAAATCAGCAAACCAAATTCGCTGTCTCCCCTCTGCCTTCATGCATAGCTCGACTGTGCCAGCTTCGCTGTGCCACAGCCCTTCACCTCAAATGAATTTCTTCCAGTGCTTTCAGCACCGTCTTTTACAGTCTGGCTTGAAAGCACAACCGTCACTACTCTGCCTCTGTTTACAAGATCAGAAGTGTGTCTTCAGACCTAACGAAGACAATTAAAATAATCTGTGCCAGTTACCCTCAGACCTCCTTGAGTGAGTTAGCACCCAAGCTCTATACAGCTCCGTTAAGGCAAGCAGCACATGAAATGCCTGCGTGTGACTAGCACAGGCCTGGTGCAAGCCCTAGCGACGTGCAGGAGCTTGAAAACAAAATTATTCCCCCACATCTTTTGGTTTAGTTCAGGGGGTTTTTACTCTTTATAATATGCTTGAATTTATAATATGCTTGAATTTAAAAAGAAGACTGTCCTCATTGCTCCTTAGGGCCTGACTCAGTACCAGCAACACCAGCAAAGACCATACTTAGAGGTAGCCACCATCTCTGGGAGGAAAATAACTGGGCAAAACCAGAAATGCCACTGCTAGCCAGGAGGTGGCAGAGAAGTGAGGTCATCTTGTGCACTGGTTTCTGTGTTAATTTGGCAAAAACGCAAATACAAACCAAGGAAAGACAACAAAACCCAGCCCCACCCTCCATCTTCAGGAATAAGAAGATGAAACCCTTAATCACATTCCT
>NW_010202233.1:21194-57786 GCF_000695765.1 Mesitornis unicolor
TATTTATACTAATTGCTCATCTTCCTGAGATCTGACTTTATGAAATTATGCATGCACACCAAGCAGATGAGTTTCCATAGAAACTCAGGAACTGAACTTTCATTAGAAAAATCTTTTAAAAAAAATCTTCCAGATAAAAATGCAAATTGCCTGTCAGTGGGTGGCTTTCTGAATTTATATATAATTTTTTTCCTTTTGCACTGTAGGCAGATTCCAGCTGGACCTACATAGCAACAACATGCAGGCATTGTTTATAGCAAGCCAGACTCCATGGGGAAATAAGAAATTCAGTAGCAAGGAGAAGCTCTCAAGTGCAAATACCTCAGGGAAACAAAAAGCTGAAGTGCTCATTGCTGCTTGAGGCTTGGGGATTGTGCAGCCTCCAGCTCTCACAAAATGCTTGTGGTTTGCAAGGAACAGGGTGGGGAGGAGGGGAGGGAGGAAACCCAAAGCAAGAAACTCTCCTGCACACAGAATTAATGATGTTCAACCTGTGCTTTAAACATCCAGCAGCCTATTTCTGCCGGTTCAGTTAAGCCTCACTGGAAAGGCTGACACCATCTGTCGCAGCTCACTCTGGGCAAGGGAGCGGGTCTCAGTGCTGGGCTTTGGGACCACTGGCAGGGCCTGGGTTGGAGAGCGGGTTGGCCACACCCCGACATCCTCTTGGGCTGAGGCTTGAAGCGTCTTTTGCCCACACGCCATGGAAACCCAGGCACATGGGCAAGAAGGGGCCACGGGGCCATTCTGGGTCAGAACAATCAGGAGGCAGAATGGTGAACATGCCTGGGAAGGGCCATGGCACGAACAGTTGCGCATGTAAGCAAGGAGAAGGTGGGAAATCTTTCCCTCCTTTAGCAAACGTTTCCTGCTGTGTTTTGCCCCAAAAACCTCTAGCAGTTTTTCACTCGTGCAGTATGCTGCAGTGTCGACAGGAGGCTTTCCCTGGCTTTGGGGAGATCGCCCTTTCTGAGGGTTCACGGATGTTTTTTCAGCTAAACTGGCATGCTTGAACGCACTGAATACTGATGAGCAAATTGTTCACATGTGATGCCCTTACTGGTGGGCTGCTCTTCAGCATCTCCCGCAGGTGAACACAGGACCTGAGGTTTGCACACAGCCTCCTCCCAGTGCTGCAAAACAGCCGCAGGGACCATGAGGTGCAAAGCTCTGTCCTCCTCAAGCGTGGCAAAATGAAATGCAGCGGCGTCACACTGGGGAGCCTCAGTGGGGGAAGCCACGCCAGCCTCCAGTCCTTGACCAACAAGGGTGGTGCTGGGGTAGACAAGGGAGCTGCACCACAGAGGGGTTTACGATGAGGCGGATTTCAGTGTGGCATTGTTGAGAGGCGCGAGATGTCAGCCGGGGAGGGAATTCCCCTCCTCGTTGGAGAGGGATGACAGGCAGCAGCTGCATGGGCTCACTGGCCCCTGTGCCTCCCGGGCCAGCAAACCCTCCGGGAGCGTCGAGAGGCGCGATGCCACTTCCTGTCAGGGTGAGGATGGCAATGGGTCCCCGGCCACCAGAGAGCACAATCTGCTCTGCTTGGTCAGCACAACAGGAAGAGTTTTTAGGAAGAGTGGTTTTGTGGTTGAGGACAAACTTGAGCTGAGATAGCTCCCGTCTATTCTTGGCTCAGCAGCAGATTTGCTATGGCCACACTACTTGCCCTTTCTGTGCCTCATTATCCCTGTCAAGTGAGTGACTCAAATTATAATTGCACAAATTCCTTCCAGTCTGTCATTACATGCCTGTGGTCATCTCCAGGCAGCTACCTCCAGCCTTTCCCAGAGAGATACCTCTGTGCCACCCATGCCTGCTCGCAAAGGGACGGTAAGATTAGGCCCTGTTGCCTTGCCACTTTCCAACAGTAAGAGAAATCTAAAGAAAAAACATTCCCACTGCATCTTTAGATGACCAGATTTGATACTGAGTTGATTATTCAGGTCAAGGTTATAGACAAGAAAGAGGCAGTGAAACTCTTCGCAGTAGCACTGATACTTTGTTAAATGAGCATTTTTTAATTTTTCTCTCAGGCAAAGTAATGTGTTTCTGTATGCATTAGTACACTGGCTATAGGGTCTTAGTCATGCTGAGGCACCCTGCATCTAATGGCACTTTTGGGAAAACAAAACAAGACAAAGGCGAGATCATCACTACTTCCAAAAGTATCACTGTTTTTTTATCAGAAATTTACTTGGGTTCTGGTTGCAAGAGATGTCAGGTTTCTTATGTCTTTTCGTATCATCTAAAGGCAATTAGACCCATTAAAGGCAAAGGTAATGCTTTTCTTTATATATATGACTGCATCCACATACCACGTAGTCCCAGCAAAAGCATGAAGTCAGGCTGTCACCTCACTTCCCAACATTTCCGTGGGTGAGTGCAGGCAGAGGCCACACAGAGCTTGGCAGACGCCATGAAAGCGTTGGCTGCTTCTTCCACAGGCCACACCTGGATGAAGCTGGTGGGAGGTTCATGCTGGTGTTTCCACTTCAGCATGAAGGAGGAGGACGCAGAAAAATGCCACTAATGCAGTGTGGCCTGCAAAGCCCACATGACCATCTGGGCTCAGTGTGGTTGACTGCTGTATAATTAAAAGGGAGCCTGGCTCATTAAATGCTTTGTGGGTTCAGACGCATCCATGCAAGCCCTATAGGAAAACATGTGCTTCCTACCACTTCTTTCATCCTCCCCCTCCTGTTCCTTCCAGATGGTTACACCCACTTGTGTCTCTTCTTACCCTAAGGACAGCTTTTTAAACAAGGTTCCTCCGTCCTTCTCCTCCCCCACACTGCTTTAGGATCTGCATTGGAGTGCAAACAGCAGGAGGACAGAGGGCCACATGCTGTTACATGCAGCCTGCCCCTAGAAGGCTGGCAGGGGGCCGCATCCCTCTAGCCCCATTTGTTAAGAAGAAAGATCTTTCTATATGATCAAGAGCTGAGAGACTATACCTCAACTTCAGCTGGATGTTCTAGATGTGTGAGAATTCATTTAGATACTCAGTGTAATTGAACCTGTCTGTATTTTCCTGAGGATTTGAAGCCAGTGTAACCTACCCAAGGAGAAAGGGCTGCTTGAAAGACCAGTAGCCTTTCCTCTATATAGTACCAGTATACCCTTTCCCAGTAACACGCAGCAGGAGCACATGCAGAGCCAGATCAGTCTTTCCATAAAAAAATATTTTTTCACAATTGTTTTTTTTTTTAAATTACACATCACAATCAAAAAAAGCAGAGGTTAACAGCTGATTGCTTCTGTTCTCCAGAAATAGGTGGGGATCCCCTCCCAGAGGACTCCCCCGCCTGCACTCCTATGTCTGCCCAGCTTGCTGGGAGCTCAGGGCACTCTGTTTCTTCCTCGTGTTTTGTGCCGTTGTTAACCTCTCGTCACTTTTTTGTTGACAGGGCCTGGTGCTGAGCAGGCTTGGCCGAGGTGACCTGGCCCAGAAAGTCCTCAGAGATGCCATCCAGATCCAGACCACCAGTCACACAGCCTGGAACAGCCTTGGAAAGGTCTTGCAAGCTCAGGGGAAAAACGAAGCAGCCATTGAATGCTTCCTCACTGCTTTGGACCTCGAATCCAGCAGTCCTGTCATCCCATTCACTGTCATCCCCAGGGAGCTCTGAAGCTGTGGACTGCAGCTAAGCACCTCCATTCCATGAACAGACACCAAAACCAAACAAATAAACAACGAAAAAACCCAACAGACAAGTGCCATTGTAACCTGAAACTGGGCAACATCATTCCAGGATGGGGCTTGGATCTACACGCTTAGCTGAGTCAAGCTTAGCTGCAGAAGAATTTGCAATAGACAGAAACAGAGAATGCCTTTTTCTTCACAGGTGCCTGGCTAACCTCCTGTTCAACTAAATTGTTTCAAAGTGTTGGTTCAAGGTGACTGTCTGTAGAATAGATCATGCTAGAGTACAGCGGTTCTAAGTACTTGCACCTTTCAATTTTCGTTAGAGAGAAAAACCCCAAGCCATGAATTTAAGCCCAGACCTGCTCTAAACAGGAATAAATGCACCAACTAACTTGACCAGATTGTGCTTAAGCAGTGGGGGTTGGACTAGGTGATCTTTAAGGTCCCTCCCAATGCTAAACCATGAGTCTATGTGGCTGCCTCCACACAGATCTGACAGGATAGGAATGACAATTAAACCATACAGACATGCAGTACAAAATTATTTCAGCTATTTTGATAATCCTTTTTCCTGCCTTGCTTTTATGTACTGCATATGCTCACTGTATTTAGTGTGGTGCTTGCCTAGACCCATTTAAATTGAAAATACTTTTTTTAAAAATTAAAGCTGCTATTGCAATATGATTCACAAAAGCAGAAAGACCAAAGACCAAATCAGATTACACTTGAACTAGTATTAAAAACATGTATGTATCTCTAATTACATATTTATTGAAAGGGCTTACATGTAGTAGCTAATTGTAAATTCTGAGCTTCATTCTTATATTACATCACTTTTAGTGAGAAATATAGTGATTATCAGTATATAGTAACTGAACTCTGTGCTTTACTGCATTACCATTCCTGGCACAAAACATTTTCATATCCATCTTTTCATGTTACAAAAGATGGCAGCAGTCTTTTAAGGGAAAGTATGCTGAAGGCATTATGTGTATATATGAGTTACTTCTTTCTTAAAACCAAATCTTTGGGTTGTCTGTAGAAATTTCACATTAGAGGTACGGAGTTGAGCCTTCAGCAGAGCAGGATCATTTTGCATATCATGTCTGGTGTAAGAGTGATCACTGGAGCCATCTGAAAAAGCTCCTAAACCGCACAGCCTCCCCTTGGCTGGCATGGCCTGGGCAGGAGCCGCAGCTGGTGGACTCCCTGCTAAGCTGCTCTGTGGCTGTGCTTGACTTCCCCGAGGCTGCGGCACCGAGGTAAAGCTGCACATGAGAGCCAGCCCCGGCCAGACCAGTCCCAAGATGAAGACGATGCAGAAAGGAGCTGCAGGCACTTCTGTACACAGAAGGTTGGGGCTCTGCGCCCGTTTCTGTCCAAAGAAGATTTGTGACTATTTCATAAGTAATTTTGCACTAAAACACACTTTGTACTATAATTCTGCCCAGTATTGTGATCCGCAACTAGTTCATTCTGGAAATAATAATATCCTCAGGCAATAAAGGAGCAGGGGTTATTTCTTAAAGAGCCTGAGGCTCTGGCAGCAGGCTTGAAGTCAGTGTTGTTTACAGTGATTTGGAAATCTGCAGGCTAATCGAGAGTGGGCTCTTGCGCTGCTCTCAGACCACCCCATTGCCTGCCTCCCAGGCAGCTTCAGCTCCTGCCTCCCCTCACAAGTCCACTCCCCTCAGGTTTCTCTCAGCAGCCTGTTGAGCTCCCAGGCCAATATATTTCTTTTTCCCATTTAATCTTGCTGGTGCAATAGCCCAGCGTATTTCTCTATTCACCGAGGGATCTGGAGCAAAAGCAGCCCTGCCTGAAAGGTGCTCAGCCCATGAGGTCTCTGGCTTTCGAGTGCCAGAGCTTTTTAGGCCAGAGGCAGGTTTCCAAGGAGACAGTGTTACCCAGCCGCATTTCTCTTTTGCAATAGCACCAGCAGCAGAGGAAGGAGTAGGTGTTAACGTACCAGAATTAAATGAGTTTCATGAAGACAAAAAGATGCAGCAGAGACCCATTTTGCTGTCGAGGGTGTTACAAAGTTGGCTTGCTCTGCACTGCAGGTGGGAAAGTGAGAAGAGGAAGAGGAGAGATGTTGTTGTTGACTTAATATGTAAATTGTTACCCAGGTGTTTTAAACCCAGTCCCACAGTCAGATGCAATCTGACAATAGACTTAAGTAGATATATATATATAGAGAGAGAGAGATAGAGATACTATATTCTGATATTTGTTCTGCTCCACAGTTCCCAGGGTGGGAGCGTACCTTCTGTGTACAACACAAAAAAAGAGTCAGCGTGGTCCGACATCACTGCTTGCTTGTGCAATGTCTATCTGTAAAGCGCTGCCATAGCAACTTCTATGTCCTGGACAGATGTTTGAGTACAAGCCACGCATCCACCTCTGTGCCTGAGGAACCGCTTTCAGAGGTCTGTACCACAGCTGGTCCATGACCCAGCGAGGGGGTGCCTGTTTCCCAGCAGCAGCTAAGCAAACACACAGCTCCATTTACTTCTGCATGCGTAGCTTGTCAACAGCCACCAGCACATCATGTTTGGTGCCATCAGGCAAACTTCATCTTGGCGATAATCAGACTTGCCACAGCAGTCATCTTCCTAGGAGAGGTGCAAACATGCATGAGAGCTTTGAGTGCATCAACCTTTCAGATGTTGCCAGGGTGATCCCGTATTTCCCCCTTATGCATGGAGCGTTACTGGCATAGGAATTGCAGTCCTAAGAGCCTCTGCTCTTGCCAAGTGTGGCAAGGAAGGCATACATGAGTAAGTGCCACAGCACACCACAACCCCTGCATCCATTGCAGACAAAGTACTTTGCATGCACACTGGACTCAATCCCAACATTTGCTGTGTGCTTCCCAGAGGACAGGAAGCACCCATTGGCTGGAGGGGTGTTACATTGGTCTGAAATGCTCTGTACAATGCAGGAAAGAGGGCAGTTGTTGCACACTTGCAAGTATTTGGGAGCTGAATCCTCTAGCTACATTTGATGTTAGCGCTCACCAAAGGCTCACCAAAGCCTTCCCAAGCTTACATGCTACCTTTGTTCTTCAGTGTGGATTTTGTTCATACTTCCAGGTATAGAAAAATAAAGACAACTACTTCAGACAAGCCTATGCATTGTAGTAGTTATTCAGATAGCAATGTTGGTAAATCTAATGGACCTACTTTCTCAAGTTCAGTAAGTAAGACTTCTTTGTATAGCAGGGAGCCTGGCATGCTTAATGCTCAGGGTTTGAGACTAACAACATAAGATTTACATCCCATCCCTCATATGATTGTTACAGATGTTCATAAGTAATGGAAGTTTAGGGAACAATAAGTGAAATACCAATTCTCTGAGTTTTAGCACTGACTGGAGTTCAACAGAGTTTTCACATTAGTTCAAAAAGGGGAAGAGAAAAAAGGCGGCGTTGCCTCAAGGATCCAGGTATGCCCAGGTTCCTCTCGTTCAACTACACAGTTGTTTTCCTTGAGTCAGCAGGGTGCATACAAAAGAAAAATAATTTGCTCCTGTTTTTCTGTTGCACAGTATTTGCCATTGCCTTTGACAGACAAAAAGGTTTGTATATTGTAACAAAAATTACTTTGCCTCCAGGAGGACAGAAGGAGAAGCCCAACAGGCCGAGGAACAACTCCCCCTCCCTGCTTTACCCCATGTAAACTGTCATTAGCCCCACTGGAGTTGTTGGTATTTATGAGCATTTCCTCCAGCTGAGGTTCTGCCCACCAGTGTACTCGTTCTGTACAGGGAGTACAGCGGAGCTGCCATATTCCTGCACTGCACAAGTACCCCAGTCCGTTTCTATTGGTAACAGTTCATGGTACTGATTATCACAATGCTTCAGAAGTGCTAATTATCTTTTCTTGGTAATGACTAATAAATCCAAATGGAGAACAGTCCTGGACGGTGTTTACTTTAAAATTCACTGGCTGGGTACCAAAGTAGGCACAGCACTGACTGTTGCAGTTTGAATTACAGTTATTTTATCCAAAAAATGTTCCATTTTCAGAGAGCCTTGGTGAAGACCGAGTTTACCTAGTTTGTATTTCATTTTAATGACAGCAGAGTGGGAAAGACTCCTTTTTTAGTGAAAAGACGTCACTGCTGTGATCTTTTTTCAGCCAAACCAACAGAGATTTGATAGTTGCAATTCAGCCTAGGAGAGGAAGTAGTCCCAGAACAATCATGCAGCAGCAGTAGCTGCCTCTGACAGCCATATTTGAGCATTATGCACTGAGCATGTGTAGCCGAGACATCTCTCTCCCCCAGCATGCCACGTATTTGGTTCAGGAGAGCTGCCTTCTGCCCAAAGGGACAACTGCAGTGCCCATCTGGGTGCCCATCAGCACCACCCTGGTGCCTGCTCTCACCTGCAAGGTGGCTGCTGCCTCCAGGTGCATGGTCTGCTTCTTCAGCACCTTCTGGATGAAGGATCCAGCTGGGTTCCCCACAGAAACACATGCCAGTCTGTAGCTAAAACCACAGATAGGGACACAACACCACACCATGCAGAGCAGCCTGTGATGATGCAGGTAAGACCCTCCCCGAGCCAGTGCACGGAGAGGTGCTTGGCTTTAGCACGTACGAGCGTGTCCTACCTGCCCCTTGAATGCTGTTAACGCAGTTGTTGGAATCGGTTTTCCATGTAACTTAACGTCTTTTGTCTCTGTAAGACATTTTCACTGGATGAATAAAATTGACCCTGTGGAAACCAAAAAATGCTCCTCATACTTCCTGCCAAGCTCAGGACTTTTAATATATTCATGCCACGGATATTTCAAGCGTTATGAAACGACCATTTGTTGTATTAACTGGAACCTAGTGTGCCTAGCAAGTTACCAGTTGCAAAGGGTATTTTGGCCTACACCCTGCAGTTCATGGGAAAAACGAGAGTGAGCATGCAAGCAGCGTGCTTTCAGAGAGGAACAGAGCCAGGAAAAAGGAGTAATATAGCTTCAGATGTTTGGATTTATGGAGATTTAAGAGAGCATCATGCTTTTCTTGTGCTTCTTCCAGTAAAAATAAACAAAGGTAGTGTGAGAAACTCTAACATCGAGGTAATGCGCAAATACTATGTCGTCACGTTTAGAGACTCACCTTATTTTGGCCACAATGCCATTAATCATCTTTTTGCTACAAACAGTTACTCCTGTGGTTATTTGGAAATAAAATGTCTCCATTCAAGGGCTTCCAGAGCATTCTTTGCATTTACACATTAATCTTTCGGGCAAGCTTCAAGAGGACCTTCTTAAAAAGCCAGCCCCTTAGTTTCATACTTAAATGAGATTAAGGACAGGGTTTTGAAGAGCCTTTCTTCATAACTGCGGCTGCTTTGGTTTGCGAGTGTATTCAGTAGAACTCAAGCAGAACGAGGCTTCTCTGCGGCAATAACAGAATTAAGTCCTTCAGCTGTTAGCACAAAGCCTTCAAAACTGGAAATGGAAGTGAACAAAATAAGCTCTGACTTTCCCCCCCTGCTTCTCAGAATACAGAGAGGAGGTGAAACAGTGGTATGGGGGTTCTGTGGAGGACAGAGAAGGCTGCCATGGCCCCACTGAGCAGGAGCCCAACTGAACCCCAGCAAAAACTCAGTAATTTCATTATTCTGTCTTCTCTGAGGAAGACCACTCATCTTTGCTGCCATCCTAACACCAGTACATGGCCTGTGCTCCCTTGTGAGATGTCGCATCCCAGTCAGAGGGGCCTGATTCAGTCTTTGGAGCAAAGAAGAAAATAGCCACATAACCTACAGAGCTCTAAAGACCTGGATTAGAGAAAATAATGGACCTTGGTATCACTGGCTTATTCTCTTGCCATTAGCAGTCGCTATTGCATTTAATTGAGCTGTGGCTCAAACCAGTTTCCTCTGATATGTTGTCTCCAAAATGAAGAGCAACATCTGACAGCCAAAACCATCCCTGCAGGTCCAACTGAAGGGTAAAAGATCCAAAGGTTTTCGCAGTGCTCCAAGTTAAGCAAGTGTTGCATTTTGGAGGAAAAAATTCCTTACAGGTCATTCCCCTGTATCTGCAGATCTGATCCCATTTAAAACGGATGTGATCATTTGGCTCATGAAGGAAGAGAAGCCAGCAGACAGAACATCTGAATTTTATATAGCAAAAATGGCAAGCATTGTAACATGGCCTAAAAAAGCAGGAAAGCAGTGAAAAATGTAAAATAGAAGACATTTTTGTTACTGAAAAGCTCTCACAGAGGCTAACTCCAGCTTCACCAGCTTTTTCTGGCAGAAACACACAAAAAACCCAGGCTGTGAGAGTAGGAGCAAACATAAAGCAGCCCCCAGCCAGCCTCCTGACCGCAAAGGCCTCTCTGAACCTAAATTCTGCGCCTACCCCCTGCCACAGCCAGAGACCCCAGTCTTGGGGCACAGGGCCCAGGATCTCCCACAGCGAGCTCAAAGCAGATGCCAGGCCTGTGCCCAGCGCTCATTGCCCCCCAAAGGGCAGCACGGTGGTCCTCGAAGAAAAAGATTCATTACAGGTCGTACGACAGGTCAGGCATCTTTTGTATGATGCCGTTGCTTACGGTATCATAATTGGGTCTGGGAATGGGGACATTTCTAAATTAACAACTGTTCCTGTATGTTGCTGTCCTGTGAGAGGAGCTGACACATGCCGCCCAAGTCGGCGATGCCGGGTACTGTTTCAGGAGGCTGGGAGTTCAGGGATGCAACGATTTTCCGGTCAGTGGGGGTTAGAGGTGATTTTGTGCTCAGTGTAAACGGCATTGTCTGGCAGAGACAATTAGCAAATGAAGCGCTGCTTCGCCACAGGCTTTGCATCATCGGAGGCTCTTCTTCTAGGCTGACAACAAACAGAAATTTGAGATGGTATCTCAGGTTTCCAAACCAGGAAGCTGCTAAATCCAGCAAGTGAGCAATTCATTTCCCAGTTATAATGGTACTGCTCTTACATCTCCTTGGAGGATACTGAAGTGTTTCTCGAAGGGTAGCAAGGGAGGTGTTTCATCCCCATTTTTCACCAGATGGAAAACCAAATCCGCCAGGAGTCAAGCCAAGAGAGGGGTGTTTTTCTGTGCAGAACTTGTTAAATGGCCATGACTCGGGTTTTGTTCCTTTCTGCAGTGCCTGGCAGTGCCACCTCCCTCCCATGCCCTCCTCACAGCATGGCCCGGGCCTCCTTCACGCCCCACAGAGGGCTTCTGCTCTACCTCTTGCAGGTTTCTTCTGTGGAGGGGGAGCCGAGGCAAATTTTCCCTCACTCACTGCATTTGCACAGTATATATGACTGCTATAAAGCTTTAGCATGGTCCGCATTAGACATATGTTGGTGCCGCTACGAAGTCCAGGAAGGTACAGGCACCTCTGCACGAGCAGCCCAGTGCAGTAGTGCCAACGGTATGCCTTACAACGACCAAAGATTTTCCCAATGGATTTCTTCTGTTTTCCCATTTTCCCCTCTTGGGTACTTGCAAAGCACTTTCTGTTCGGCTAACCGAGAAATAATAAGCTGTTAAAATTGTTTCAAGCTGCATTCCAAAGGAAAACTTAAGAGATTTTCAACTAAATAAAGAGCTTTAAAAAAATTCCAATTAAACAAAAAATTGTTCTGACAGGAGTCCTCAAGTACTATCTTCAATAACTCAGATTTATATGACCAGAAGTTTTGAGAGAATTGCCAGACGGGAGAGCATTTTGAAACAAAAATTCAAGATGTTTAATCCTGAAACAATCTACAGAGAACAATTAAATTTTCCTATTTGTCTTCCAGCCAAGAAATATTCACCAAAGTTATCTCAACTTTATATGTGGCTTCAGTTTCCTGGAACTTTGCTTTTCAGCAAATACCATACTTGAAAGCATTTAGAAGTGTTTTCCAGTCCCACTTTGTGTTGTCATACGTGCCTAATGCCGGAGTTCTCTATCTGAAAACTTTCTCAAGTGCTTCTGCACAACATAGCCAAACATAGCACCCACAAGTTGTTTCCTGGAGATGAGTCTGAGCTGCTGAGTAAACACCGGCGTGCACTGCTCCACACACACACGCTGGGACTGTCCCTGCTGAAATAAATACACACCAACCCAAGCACTTCTGGAAATCCCTCCTGTCTGCAGCTCAGGTGATGGTGATTAAAGTCTGCAGCTGGCTCAAACACACTCTGGGTAAAAATCAGTTCTTAAATATTTTGGATCTTGCTACCAAAACAAGAGCAGTTTTACATAGAGCAAAGCACCGGCACTGGCTGTGAGCTGGGCTGGGGCCCTTACGCCAGCTGTGGTTACAGCTTCATCCATGGACATTTATTTCCATGTGCGACTCCTGCTTCCAGCTCTCCACTCTCTCAGTCGCTCCCCACCACTCAACAGCAGCCTGCTGCAGCGCTTCTCAGCTTCTTGTGGTCCCCAGGAATTTTGCGGGTGATGCCTGCATCTGTAAGATTGACTTCTGCAGATTTCGGCATAGGATATGACCTTTCCAAAAAGGACATGCTCAGGGTCCCGTACTAGTTGGTCGTAGACACCCCCGGGATCTGTAGCTCACAGCCTGAAGACTGGGGAAGTAGAAGTTTTCTCCTAGATTTGATTAGAGCTTCTTAATTAAAAGTCCTCTTCGGGGACCTGAATTGAATTGGAACACCATGGTGATCACTTAGGTCAATCAGCACAGAGATGACTGCATTTGGGAGAGTGAGGTGGAAGATGAGAAAGAATGTTTGCGTGTTGAAGAGCTTTAAGAAAAACGGAACAAAACAACACCCCTCCCAAAAAAAAAACCAACAAAAAAAACCCAACAAAACCCAAAAACCAAACAAGGAGCATGCATGTTTTGCAAAAGAGCAGTCGGAGGATTCATCATATAGGGCTTACCATTGAACTAGACTAACAGTTGTCTTACAGCATTGAAAACTGTCTCCAACTTTGATCTCTCTGAACATTGGATCAATGGATTTGACAGCCTGTCCACTTCCTCAAGCCTGTGGATGCACATTTGCATTCATGTTGATGACAATACCAGGAAAACCAAAATGCTAACTAAGCAGCTGTGCTTCCAATCCTCCCACATGAAAGAAAGCTGCTCTAAAATACAAAGAGATGCTCAATAGCCAGAAAGCTTTATTGTTCAAGAGTTAAATTCCACTGTTATAGTTAAGAAATACTAACTTGTGATCAGATAATGCTGATAAGATATACAAAGTTATGTTTTAGTTTCAATTTACAAATCATTGTACTCTAGCTCCAGGACAAATGAAACTGGTTTCAAAATGGGAGCTGTTTTGGTTTCACCAGAAAGAATAGGTTTAAAATTCACTGTTTTTCCTTACAGAAGGGGGTGACATATCACTAATCTCCTTTATTATCATCTTATTATCCCTTTCCTCTTATAGGAGAAAAATCTAAATAGGTACAAGGTATGTTCTCTTGTAAGTCTCCACTAGAAGTAAGTAACTTTGCTTCATCTGTCTTTGCGAATTACAGCATTTGGATCAGGAGCTTTTACAGAGTGGTCTCTTCAGTTGTACAGCCCCTGTGTGAAACACCTTGTATTGCTCTTGAGAAATCTTACAGTCCTGATACTCAGGGTTAACCTGTTACAACCTCCAGCAGTCACTAAGAACATACACATAATTCATAGGAGACTGAAGCCTGCTGATCCATAACCTATCTAAATCAGCAGTCTCTTACAAGCTGCTTCCTTCTCTAAGGTGAAAGTGAAACACCAGAGCACAGAGGTTGCAGGAATTCCAATCTTCTCCTCTCCACTGCATTGATTACTCCCCCTGCCCCATTCCAGGCCTTCTGCTTACTTTAGGGCAGTACCTGCACCACCCTCTGCACCCAGCCCTCCATCTGCTGCCAGCAACTATTCCTCACCAAATTCACAACAGCTAAAGGATAAAGCAGCAGATAATGCTCATGTGCAGAAGCAGCAGAACTTGTTTGTTTTTCTTCTTCTTACTCTACAGTCAGGTAATTGGAAGACTCAGACATGCTGCCAGTGAGAGCACACTCACCTTCAGGACCATCCTTTCCAGTCAGTGCCAGGGCTTCGGGCCTGCAAGAGGGCTGGATACCTGTCAGGGTAACACTGCTTGTCCATTTATTTTGGGATGACGTGGCTTGTACTATAGGTCTAATTATCCCAAGTAGCCCTTTGTTGAAGGTCTCCCAAAGTTTTATTCTATTGGTATGAATATCACCTGGATCACACCAGTGTCAGTCAATAACCTTTTGTCTCTGCAGACTGACTCCGCAGGGTTACAATTATGGCTGTGTAAGATACAAGCATGACGTAGTGTGCATACCACAATGTGTATTTTTCCAGCAAAGGCAGAAGCAACTCTTTGCCACAGAACCCGTATCAAACCCCACGAATCCCAAATACAACAGATTCAAGGAGTGTTGTTCTGCTCCAATCCGCATCAGCGTCACTGCCTGCTTTCATTTCAATTTGTATGTCCCTGAAATATGGCTACAGACTTGACTTAAAACCTACTGAACCAAATTCTTCCATTCCCCTCAGTGCACAGCCCCATATGTCCATGCAGGCAGTAGCCTGATGGCAACTGAGTCACCCTGACAGACACCTGCAGCAGCTTCTTCTCAGTTACCCGGGTCACAGCCCTCCCCACAAACAGGCCACAGAACAAGCCAGAAGTCAGGTCACTGAAGCCACTCTAAATTTTCGGTGACTAATCACTGGCTTTTGTTATCTCAAAAATACTATATAAAGCCATAGAGATGCTTTGCTGCTGAAAATATCCACCGGTGCAGGCCTCTGCACAAGTGTAACTTCCTCCAGCAGCGCATTTCAGCAGGGGTGACTGTGTACTGAGGGGGACTCCGGACCGAGCGTGCTATTCCTGATGCATCCTGTTTTTACTGCTTGCAAAACAACTGGAGTGGCCGTATCCCTGCTAGCAGCCTTCCTGACAGAAACACACGTGTGTTGAGCATTGTTTTTCTAACCGAAGCAGACCTTTTGCCAAAAAGTTGCTCTGCTATTTTCCCTCATCTCCATTTGCTGTTGGAGAAATATTTTCCACAGTAAGACATTGGCCACTGAGCCCTGTGGGCAAATCCTGATAAAGGCTATTAAGTGAAGCTTTCCACTTGTAATCAACATTTGCCTATGAAAACCAAAGCCCGCTATTTTTGTTCTTTTCCTCCTCCAAAGGAGTTCAGCCCTGCAACATTTGTTTCTGGTTTCGAAAGTCTTTGCACAGGGGGACTCATCCCTACTCTCATAAAAGAGTATAAACACGGATGCGGGAGAGCGGAGTAAGACCTCACTTTTTGCTTTCTTTCTATGTAATTAGTACGTTCAGAGGAAACCTTAATGCTGTACATTAATTTTCACATCTGGAGCATGTTTTCAGATAACACAGAGATATTACTTTAAAACAAAGCAAAGGGATTAATAAACACAGTACCAGGAAATCCACAAAGGTTAAGTGATTTTCTACAGGGTAATTCATTCTCCTAATGAGTTTGCTGCAGACAATGCAGTTATTGCGCATGTATCTCTAATTTGTGTGTTTATGTAATTCATGGTAGTCCAAAATAAATTTCTATGTAAAGTGTCCTAATAGATGAAGTGGGTCTCTAATATTCTTCCAGAGCCTGTTCATTACAATATGCACTGGCACAGAGTCTGGAGGGAGAGGAAGACATTAAACATTAAGCAAAACAATTGCTGTCATCCTCCAGAGGGACCAGCTTTGTATATGCCTATGTTAACATTGTACAAAAGAGTTGAGTATTTGCGTAAAATTAGAATGATAAAGGGAGGCAAGCACCTCGCTTTCAATTTCATGAGATTTGGTTGGATAACTACATATATTTGGATCCTAGGTGAAGAGAGCTCATCCTCTCCCAGCTGCAGATTGGGCACCCCCGAGACATAACTGTCACCGGCAAAGAGAAAAAATGAAACAACAAAAAAATGTTTCCGATGTTTTCTATCCACAAAGCTGAAGCACTCCCCTGTGTGTGTTTTCAATTTAACTAAAATAGATCACTGTGTGTAAACAGCCACTCTATCTGCATCATTCATATTTGATGGACTAGTCAGTACAGCAGATACTTTTATCCGTCCCGTAAGTGATGAGAAACCAGACACTGCAGTGTCTTGTGCTCCTCTCAGTTACCATGAGAGGCAGCAGCTGTTATTCCAGGCTCCTTCACATGTAACGTCTGATGTAGGGACAGGAAAATTGGAGATATATTTGGTGGAATTGAGTATCACAAAAGTAACTTCCATGACCAGGCCCTCCCAGGAGAATGCTCAGGAAAGCTCTCGCCATGTTTGTTAACAGCAGCCCAGGCATTCATGTTCTTGGACTTTATAGGCCATATCATAAGTATCCTTATCAGGTTAAAAAGCAGCTTGCAGAAAAGGTAGGGCACGATCTCAAGATGCCTTCATTCACATTGGCAGCAAAGTGCAAAGGTGGTCCAGAGACTGTAAAGCACATACTATTTGTGTGCCAAATTAGATGTTGCACATATGATTCACACACCAGTAAGAAACATGTAAGCAGGCTTTTAATGTATTGGAAACCAAGAGGAGATGTTGCCACTTCCGTTTGGAAGAGACGAGAGTAGGTAGTTGACATGGGAATGAATGTAGCATCCCAGAAACAGCACGCAAAGTAAGGCAACGCTTCCTTCTCAGAGCAGATACCTGAAGGGAGGAGCTCCTGGCCTGGCTCAGACGAAGGTCTGTCAGTGGTGGTAGTGAAACCAATCTTCTTTCATTTAAACATGAAACCAATCTTCTTTCAGTGAGAGTGGTCAAGCACAGGCATGGGCTGCCTGGAGAGGCTGTGACGCATGTACCCTTGGAAATAGCCAAAATCCCATCAGGTCACCAATCTGCTCAGGTGCAGAGCACCTTCTCCCCTTGGAGAAGGGTGCTGGACTAGGTGGTTTCCATAGGTGCCTTCAAACCTCAACCAGGCTGTGATTCTGTGAAAGAGAAGTTGGCAAAGCAAGATCCCAGTCAGAAAACAATGTTGCCCGTGTTTGGCAGTAGGATTACGGAGGAACCATGTAGACACACCAAAAGAGAAGAGCTTCTTTTCCTTCTTTGCAGTCCCTCCCACCCCAACACACACCTGCACTAGCACACAGGGCGGGAGGAAAGGAGAAGGTGATCCCATGGCCAGAGCTTCAGAGCTCTCAAGCCTGGAAAGAGCTGGTGAGGAAGAGGACTTCTCACATGCTTTAGAACATGCCCCAGGGAGGCTCACTAGACCTCTTGCCAGCTGGCATTTTAGTGACCCCCCCTGCAGACTAAGGGGTTAACGTCTCATGAGCTGAAATGCAGTTGCTTCATTCACGGCCTCACTAGCAAGGGCAGCTGCAGGCCAGTTTTTGGGTTTTTCTTTTTCTTAAGCCTCTGCTCTGAAGCAAGAGCCTATGGAAAGAAAACTGTAACTTCTGCCTTCTCCTTTGGGAAGAAGCTGGAGAAGGTTTGTGCAAAGGTCATTTTAATATTAAGCCAAAGGTCCAAGAAGCACCAGACAAAGAGTTCTGTTTTTCCAAATAAAGAGTTAGCAACGACACAGATGTAAAACTTTCTCCTCTCATTTTAGCCAGGCTGATCCTTCCTTATTCCCGAGGGAACACAGTCATTTCTTGGGCATGTTTTCATATGTGCCACTGAGAGCCGGGACCAGGAGACAGCTTGTGCTCGCTGCATGGGGCCCTCGCAAACGCAGGCTTTGAGGTCTTCTGCAGCCAGCACGTCATCCAGCTCCTAACAGCCTCGCCAGTGGGTGTTGTAAAGTGCCTACAGCAAAGGTGGGAAGATCGCTTCTCTCTGTTACTAAGAATACAGGCAGGGAAACATTACCCTGCAAATCGCTTTAATATGCATCACACTGCCACATATACTTTATGACTCTATTTGCACCCGATGTGTCAGCTCAGCTCAAGCCCACCGCTGCTGCCAAGCTCCTGCAGCTCCTAGCTTTTCCCTGACACACACTGGAGGAAGAGGGACAGCAGGAGATGAGGAGGCTTCATGTCAGGCTTCTGCTGAGGCGCAGGGATGGGGCTCACCTCATCTGCTCAGGGGGCAGGAGTGGAAACTCGGTGACTTGCAGCCACAGGTCAGGTGGTGGATGCAGAAGCAGGTTCATTTTTAGCTCAAATCAGCCCAATTCTGACACGACCCATGAGGTGTGAGCAGCGGAGAAGCACCATTGGAGGCGTCCTGTTTGCTTGTGCAGTGACTCACTGGCTGATGGGCACAAAGCAGGACGTTGCTATACCTCTCTCCTGTAAGTGCCTAAACCCCTGAAAACTCAGCATTCAGGGATTTGTATATGTTCCTTATCTTAAATTATTGCTTAGCAACAGACTTTAACCAAGGACGTGTTTGTGAAACTCCGAGGCATATCCATATCTGCTAAGTGCAAAGCAATAAACACACCTTTCCAAATTATCTCTGCTAGGATCGCATATGTAGCAGATGATCAAACTGAGCAGAAGGTTATCAGCTGCAGAGGCTCTTAGCATTTTTGCAATGCTAATAAAGCGATCTCGGCCCGGGTGAATCAGAGCCTCTTCACTGCAGAAAAGGCACCTTTGCATACCAAGTAGGTTGCAGACGGAGCACCCAGCAGGATTCGTCGGGATGTGGCTCCGTGGCTGCTCCTCCCACGAGGAGAGGAGCTATGTACGTGTTTATGGCGCAAGCGCTAGGTGTTCCCGACACAGTGCTACGTGTGTGCATGCTAATGAGGAGCCCTGTTTTGGAAAAAAAACCCCAACAAACCAACACACTGCCTTAAGCATGATTTTAGATACCATCTTGGTATCTATCAACCCAGTTATTCTATCACGCAGTCAACAAGGCAAAACTTAACACCAGTATTGCGCCTCAGACTGGATTGCAGCTGACAGTCCAAGGTTATACTTCTCAGCTACGTTACAGAGGAGTTTTTTTTCCTTTCCAGTTACCAGGCTGTACTTTACCACTATAAGCCACGACGTAAATGTAACAAACGTCAATATTAATAATTGGGCCCAGAAAGGCAGGCAAACGCACGGGCCTTTCTCACCTCCTTGTACACTTGCACCCTTGTAGCCTTGTACCTGGTCACCCTGCTTCACAAAGGTGCCCTGTAGTGAGTTCACAGGAGCCTTTTGCAGCTAAAGGATCCCTTCCTTTGAGTTGTTTTTTAATGAAAAGGGAAGAAGAGATGAATTTTACTTCATGTTTGGGCCCAGAGGAGAAGAATCACTTTCCTGCGCAGAGCAGGGGTGAGATGCATTGAATAAAGGCGGGGGGGAGCAGCTGTGAACCACCTCGTTTTGATGTGCAGGGAAGCTGGTAAGGAGGCTGCAGCTCCTCCCCTCCCAATACAACACGGGTGCTCACACGACACATCGCAACACAGTGACACACACAGTGCTGTGCACCAGCATCACAGTCATGCTTGCACCTTGCCAAAGGGGCAGAAAGGCAAGTTGTACCCCCCTCTTATAATAATGTTTTAAGAGCTTATACCGACACTCTTAGGGGTTGGGGAGGCAGAAGGCAATCCCACACAATTCGTACTTTCATTGCCATGTGCCTGTAACACTGTCATTAATACAGAGGTGAGGCATGCTGATTCTCTGGCTGCTGTGGAGCTCCCAAAGACACCATAAAACCCTTAATGCCCAGTCAGAGTGACAGCAAAGGAAGAGAAACCCTTCAGACTGGAGGAAATGTGGAGCGCTGAGCAGACAGCACATTAAGGTAGTCCCTGTTGACAGCCCTATTGTAAATGGCATCTCAGCACTGACTTAAAACTCAGCAATACACCAGACTTGCAGCAGCTTTTAAGGTTTTAATCCAGGTTTTAAACGATTCATTTGAGACCCATCATAAGCCATAAGCACTTAGAACAGAAGCTGCAGGCAGATCTATATCGTCTTAAGACATGCTTACATTAATGGCTATGCTGGCAAGAGTGAAATCAGCGCTCAGCTCTGGCGTGTGCTGGATGCCCACATCTCACGCTGGAGTCAGAATTGTACATCCTCCATCTTTACTCATTTTCTCAACAGTTAAAAGAGGAAGAGGAGGAACAGGGAAAAGAAAACAGGGAGAAAGAGATCTCACTGATTGTACCCTGTAGGCCAGGAAATCAGATTCAGATGAGTTTCCAAAACATAGATGCTGCTTAGTCTGGGAAGGTTGAGTACATCGCTGCTGGGGGCAGCGAGGAAAAAGGAGAGATGGTCCTGTGCCAGCAGGATCAAGCCACTTTTGTCAGGGCTCCGTGAGCAGAAGGAGCACAGGGGATTAAAATCCTTTCTGAAATTCTGACGACAAGAGGAAACACAGCTCTCCCATTATCCTCCTGCAGATAAATATTTGAAAGCAACCATAAAGAAAACTCAGCCATGTGTCCCCTGTTCCCTACCAGGCAGCCACGGCAGCACAATAGAAACCACGTTCAGACAAACAGCAACACAGGGAGGTTGAATGCACCAAGTTCATGGGCACCTATCTCGATCGATTTCTGCTGAGTGCTACTATTTCATATATGAAATATAGATACCTGTTTATTTTCAACCCATCAGAGGATGTGTTTTCACTACAGGGTGGGCATACCAGTATCACAGACCATGATGTTTGTTTTCAAAGGGGAGATGAGAAGCAGCAGAACCACTGCCCCCACTCAAAGGGGAACCCCAGGGCTATGCCAGCAGAAACTTAATTGATGGCAAAAACTCCTACAGCTCCGGTTGCAGGCTTGAGTTACTCATCAGTCTTTTCCTCCTCTTCAGGGAAGGAGACAACAGCATCACCGCTTCTCACACAGACTCATTAAATCAGGCACCGCAGGTCTGGTCACAGTCAAGGTAACCTGAGAGCAAAGGCCAGCCCTTCGCCTGACTCAAGTCAAGAGCTGTCTTTAGTGGATGATAGCTGAAGTGTTGGCGGTAAGGCACAAATATGTAAGATACCGACTTCTCCACACTGGGGCAAGCAGGGCAGTGGGAGGGCTTCAGCATTGGGATGTTACTTTGGACCTTTCCTAGAAACCGAAGCCAAGTCCAGGAACACTTGGCAGGAAGGGCAGCAGCTTGCTGGGCTGTTGGATGCCCCACCAAGCAGCAGGCAGGGTCTGTTTGGCAGAGCTGACATGGTGCAGTAAGCAAGTCAAGAAACCTTTGTGCTTTCCAACACTAAGGAGTGGCATATAATTCGTCAGGAGGCCACACAGGTATAATCAGACTCTTCTACATACGCTTTGTCCCAGTCATTTAGATGGGGCACAAAGCAATCTATTACTTACAGGGACTGACAAAAAATGTGATGTTGGGCAACCTGCATGTTTCGAGTGCTCACAGCACAGACGCAGATGGCTGTCTAAGCTCTCCCCTTAGGGTGCAATTTTCTCCCAACTTCCACAGGAACAGCAACCTTTAGAATTATTCGCATTTCAAGAAAGTCCAAAGTCTGACTTGAGATCGGATTCCCTCTGAGCTGGGTGCTGTAAAGCCACAGGGGCCTTTCTCCCAGTGTTTACAGCCTAAGCAGATAATGCCTGGGCTTGCTAACACAGAACGGGAATGCAATTTGTCCATGGATAAGCACCAGGGCACGGAGGGGGCGGGGCTGAAAGACAAGTTGTGTTTCCTTCATACCACGGCAGAACTGCAGGCAGGCCGGAAAACAAGCAGCTAGACTTTTTACTTGCTGCTTTAGGAACACTGTGCTGCAAAAATGGCAAGCAGGGCACAGGCAGAATGGGCTGATACACGCTAGGCCACGCTACTTCCAGTATCTAAAATGGCTCCCATGTGCTTAAGCACAGTAAAACACTCTATTTTATCTGGTATCCTTAGCTAGTTACTGATTACCAGAGCCAATAACACTATGACAGATCATTCACAGGCTGCAAAGACATTGTTCATCCCAGGGACAGGAGGAACATTTACCAGTCCCACCTGATTCTGAGGACAAGTCTGCTCTGAGTTGCTTCAACTCTTCTGAAGTCTTCCTGTAGCAAGAAATAGCAGGAGATATCGCAGCTTTCTGCTCTGATGTGTCTCAAACAAAGAGAGATTTATCAAGCCTGATAAGGGTGCCTCTCCCACCCCTACATTTGGTTCTCCGTTTGTCCTTACTCTCCTTTGAGAGAGTATCTTCTTCAGTCTCATTCTGCCATGTCTTTCCATAAGGAAAAGAAATTACACACACCAACATTAGTCTTCCCTTGGCTGTTTCAGGAGGCCCCACCTCCTGTCCACAGTTGCACACAGGACACTAAAGCCACTGTACAGATTTGACCACCAAATTGAAAGTAAAATTTTTTGCTGCCTTTCAAAAGCAGTCTAGCATTTCCCAAGTGAGTCTCAGCCACAGCACTTTGTGGGAAGCTTTTCCCCACATAAATAGAACACCCCCAGGAAGGCTTTGCTCGCCATCAGCACATACCCCGTCTTACCAATCCCTCTCAGTTAATGCAAGGTTTTCCAAGACTTTGCTCAGCCTCTCATAGAGAAGAATTACATAGACGTAACAATTTTCAATTTCAGCAAGAGCAATGATGATGGATTTAATACACTGGGACTTTGTAGACTGCATTTTAGGAAGCTTATTCTACAGTTTCCCTTGTCCATGTCCCACTTCACTTGTATTAAGGCCCAGTTATTTATTCATTCATCTAAGCAGAAACCTAAAATTTCACCTACACTGGGAACACAGAACACTGCATCATCTAATGACCAATCCATTATGCAATTTTAGGACTACTTCCAGAAAATGACAAAATAAAAAAAAATTAAACCAAAAATATATATACTTTGCATCCCTGTGAAGTGTTCAGCTTTGAAAGTCTCAGGAGAGAGGGTCCTTGCACTGTGCAAGGCTGACCTCTAATTGAAAACAACTGGACGGATTAAAAAGCATTTCTAAAATATTTAAAGGCAGCACGTGGAAATAAATGCCATTCCTGATTTAAAATGGCTGAACTGGTTTCCCTCAAGCTCCCATGCACAAAACCAGTTTCAAAAGAAAACCATCTGTAAGAGTTCAGCTCGGTACATGGACTTTCAGAAAGTTATAAGCAGTTGTAAGTGCTGGAGAAGGAGCGAAAAATAGAATTAAAACCACTTTAGCAACCTTAACCAGCACAGGGATTAACCAGCCCCTGGCTCCAGCAGATACATAATACACCCAGCTCTCAGAGTGCGAGTGTTTTCACTGAAGTCAATACTTTAAATTATACATTAACCTAAGTACAATCCTAAAATTGGGCCAGGAAATAAAACTTCCAAAGTTTGCACCTTCTTTTATTACTACTAATAAGGACATTCCCTTACGTTTAAACTCTTCTTATTAACATTTACCTAATCACAGTTTCTTGACATCAGGTTTATCGCTGCTTATCCTGCCAGAGGGCTGTTCAGGCTTTTTAGAGGGTTTTTTTCAATCTTCTTCTCCTCCACATCCCTGATTTTTTTTCCTTCCCCTGAGCCTCATGACCTGTGACTCCTCTTCATTTGCAGTTACTCTGAAACACTTTGAATGTGCCTGGAGAGAGGGGCCTCGCCTTCCCCTTTGTATTCCTGACAGTAGTTTGCAAGTTGAAGAAGATGCTGTGCTCCTGACTGGAACCAGCAATAGTTCATGGCTGGTTGGGGAAACCACCTTGTGGGTGTATAGCTTCCAGGCCCTGATGTTGCCCACACAAATAGAAAACAAGAAATATCAGATAAGATATTAAAGATAAAGGAGGGAGGAACAAGCAGTAAACTCCCATGGCTGTTAGACAAGGACTTCCTTTAGGAATAGTGTGTTGCAACAGGGCCTGAAAGCTCCAAACAAGAGCCTAGCCTCTTTCTTCCCACAGGATTTGAACCACTCAACCACTGAAGATCTATGCTGGTGCAGAAGGAGCCTGGAGTGAAATTCAATGTGAAATAATCATAAAACATCTAACTGGTATTATCTAAGCTGAAAAGTAATGCAAGTAAGCAAGCACAGATAAATGAGACTGGGTTTCTTTTTAAACTGTTTAGCTTTAAATGTGCAAAGTCTTACACATAATGCTTCTATAGCTATATAGTTATATAAGGATTTTTCAAGTTATTTTGAATTTTATAGGATTGTAAACCAGAATGTAATTGGAATAGGACATTGAAATAAGATAATGATCTCTTGTAGCTTTAGAAATTAAGAAGAAAACAGAGCTGTGTGTATATTTCCTTCTTCAAGGAAGAAATAAAAGTACTGTGATGATTCTTGTCTCTGGAGAAAGAATCGTTGTGTTGCGTTTTGTGGTTTTCTAAATAACATTCATCAAAGGCAGGGCTATTCAGAGGTGTGGAGTACAGCACATGCTAATTGGCCCCAGGGCTAGCTTGAATATCCAGATACCTGTGAGAATTTAAGTCATAGCTGATAAGGAAGTCTTCATTGCACTTATACTTGGATAAACTGAAAACAGTCTTGTCCTTGCTCATATTACCTTCTCAGAGTTGGCTACGTAGAGCCAAGCCCTCCCGTCACCAAGGTTTATCATCTCTATGGTGGTCACATTAATCAAGTTTCTTGCCATTCAGATACTTAATGTAGAAGTTACATCAGACAAGTGATGATGAGTAGAAAGTAGAGGAAATACAGAGACCTTTTTTCCTCAAATCTAGGCAGATGGGAGTGACAGATTACAGGACTCACAAGTGCCAGCCGGGTCACGTACTGCTATGGAACTGAAATCCCATCATCCTGGTGGGGCCTCTTCATCCACTAAATGCACTCAATGCTTTCCTGGCAGACAGAATTTTCAAGGTATCGTTTCAAGATGTTGTGATATTTATAAACCCAAGCCAGCGAGTATCTTCCCACAAGGAACGAAGGCCGATGCCCTCTTGGCCTTTGCAGCTTATGATGGTGTCGTTTGCCTTTTTCTCTCTTGTAACAGCATGTCATATGTTTGAACTATGTCCCTTCTCCACAGCTCTCGTTGGGTATCTTTCCCAACTTAGTGATAGACCTGGAAGATGAGTGTTTGTTTCTTCTGACTAATACAGTATCAGGATAAAAACAAACCTGTTGCCTTTAAAGCATACTCAGATCCATTTTAGAGAGCCATTAACCCCATTTAGGAGGAGACAAAACCGAAGCACACAGCTGTTAAGCAATTTGCTCACCTATATGTATTTTGCCAAGAGGAAGAACACAACCCATTACTCAAACTGACGAGCGTATTTCCTGCCCTCTGTGTGCTGGTGTCAGCTGACCTTTTTTTTGCCTTTTTTTTTTTTTTTTACTTACTACCATAATCATTTACTTGAAGTGTTTGGTCTTAATTACAGTAAACATTTTTCCATTTCTGTACAGATGGGAAATGCACTGGAATAGAACTGGATGGTGTAAGTTCATCATCTGTTCATCTCTTGATAGAGATCAAAATAGATTAGAGGTAAGTCTGTTTATCCATATTCATTTTCAAAAACCAAAATGATATGCAACAGATTTATAATTAAGCAGAAGTGATGATGTTTTTGTATAGCTTAGTTAAATGGATTTGCCACCATGCATTAGAGTAGAAGCTATAAAACCAGAGCAGATGTTGCATTTCCCGCCCCCCTCTGTGCTGTGATTTGCATCAGAGTCCTACATCCTAAATAAAACTCTAAATCAAAGTTTTCTAACCTGGGCATCTAATATTAGTCTTCTAAAACCATATTGGCTACCCAAATAAGGTGGCTTCATTTACAAAGGGGATGAACAACCCCAACCAGGAGTAAAATCTGAATTAAATTTACTCAGGGACTGATGTGCCCAAACACAGTGGCAGCTTCAGGTTCCTAAGCCGGCTGAACTCAAAGCTGCTCATGTAGCTCCTGCCTTGTAGCCCAGACATTTCTATTTCTGCCAGAAATAAAACCAGCTGAGTCACAACACTGTGAGGCCCGTCTTACAGGGGAGCTGCAGCAGCAATCCTGCACCATGTGTTGCTCTGCCAAATTAGTGTAAGCCCTCCCGAGACCCCTTAGCGTACCCAGCCTCCCCTACTACGTGGGGGGAAGTCAGCTAGGCAAAACCTGGTTCTTCTTCTGCACGTCTCAGTGCAGCAGCTGCAAGATTTGTTTCCATAAACCCATCCTGCCAGATTTGAAGTAGGGATTGGAACCCCCACTGACTTTGTGGAAAAACTTGGTTGAAAGCAGGATTCAGCCTGAGGTATAAAAGAGACAGATTGCCTAAGCTGATATAAAGCACCTGAGACTCAAAGATGTAAAGTGCCTCTGAGTTTGAGACTGGTAGCAGCTTGACTGGCAAGCATTTCACCCTCTTCACTTGGTGAGGACATAAGAGGACACTGGCCCCATCATCCTTATCTCTCAGTTGCCAGAGCTGGGCAGAGTGAGATCTTGTCCTCCCTGCACACCATGCGTGTTTTACCACTGTCTTTGGTGGAGTCAGGCTTTCACAATATCCCATGTTCCATTCACAGTGAAGTCACTGGAGTTATTCATGAGGCAGAGATACGAGGAGATAGCCCTAACATCATGGAAAAGGGTAGGCTTGGGCAAGGACCTATTAAAATCAACATTACACAACTACTTCCATGGGGAGCTCCTTTTCTCCAATTATCAGCCACAGTGATGAAGTGTGCTGGGTGACTCACAGACCTTATGTTGCCCACCAACAGCAAAAGCCATGTGGAGTTAGATAAATGCCCTTAAAATGTATTCTTTAACATATGTAGCTCACAATATTTTGAGCACCAGTAGCTGTGATGTGAATAATCTCAATGCACTGAAGGTTTGTTTGTTGCTACTTTGGTTTGGTTTTTTTTTAAAACAGCGTGCCTAATAGCTCTGAGAAACTGCAAGATCGCCCCAATCAAGCAATGAAGAATGGACTCTGATGCTGATTAAGAGGTTTTGCTTCATGCATTCAGTTTCCAGCAGCCTACCTTTACAGTGTGCTACACATCCCGCACGTCTTCAGTGCAGCTCGCAGAACCAGCGCGTAACCAAGGAAAAACATCCTGCAGCATATATCTGAATGATCATTTTTAGAAGTAAAAAGAGATAGTTATTTCTCAGTTCAGGGGTCTCTCTAATTTCCAACTGGCTCTTTAGAAGAATATCTTGATTTTTGAGCCCTGCATACTACTTACAGTACTTTTAACGATGCAAGTACTTTCAAAGAGAGATGCACAAGGAGGAAACTTCTTGTGAGTGCTGGTTTCAGAGTAAGTGGGGACTTTGAAGAAATGTAGCTGCTTGCTGTATGCCAGGATTTTAAAAAATGCCTAAGAACATAATTAGCATCTCCAGGCAGTTAAATATTTCTTTTAAAAAAAACTGTCCTTTAGTCTCTTGGATTGATTAATGGAACATTTCTTGCTGTGAATAATTCAATGCCTTGGAACAGAATTCCAATCACAGTTGATTATAAATTAACACTTATTTTAACTGATGCAGATAATCATGCCAATGTCACAGCAAATACATTATCAAGCATTGCATACAGATGCTGTAATGTAAACAGGAAGCTGAGAACTCCATTATCTGCTGGTGCATCACTACCGAGTGATTTCTAAATATTTCATCATTGTTTAGACTGCATTCAGAGCGCACAGAATGACTTGCTACTGATAAACAGTAGCTGCAACTGTCTTCTTAGGTATAGTTAGCAACAAAAAGGAGTAAGATTTCCTTTGTTACCAGTTCAAATGCTTGTTCAGGATACTGGAAAAGAAAGTATTTTCCCTGGACTCCCATGAGAGGCCATACTTCCCAACTAACAAGTAAAGAAATTTGACTGAGGGGAAAGGATTAACAAAAGACTGATAAATAAACTCTCGTTTTTATATAGGAAAACATGACTGCTCACAGCACTGTGGACAATAACCCTTTGTCTCAGTTTCCCCTCCTTGGTGGTGTGAATGACGGGTAGGGATATAGACACTTTTCACATTACTTCCTTGCTTTTCCCTCTCCAGGGAGTCACACTCACATTTTGGGAGTCAACACAGTCCCAGAGTAAGGAAGCACACACTGGCACATTCTTTTCCAGTCCTCACAGCAAAATGCTGCAGTCATCTGTTTTTTGCCATAGTCCTCCTGTCTTTGCTCACTGAACAGCTGGAGCTGCTGTGGTGCTCGTTGAGGCTCTTCTGCTCCTCCTCAGAGCTGCTTAACAAGAGCACTTTTAAAGCTTTTAATGTGCAAATGAGAGCTGTACTTCCCAGAACAGAGCTAGAGACAGGTATTTCATTCTTGAGATGCTCTGATCCCTGCTCTTCATTCACAGAAATGAATGGAAGGTACAAAATAAATGTAGACCCATCCTGTTGAGCTGAAGTACTTTTGTATATATCACAGATTCTGGCCTCACTTTTTTTTTTCGTCAGTGTCATATTAAATGCTTATTTCTGATTAGACTTGATATACACTGTATAAAACTCCCAGCATTATTTCAGTGTCTCCTGTTATTTTGGGGTTAGAGGCAAACTAACTAGGAGCAGTATTTAGGAAAGTTCCTCCTGATACAAAACTCAAGTCCTATCCATATCACCCACTTGTAGACATAGGCAGTACATTATTCTGTTACTCAAGCTTTCCTTTACATATTCCCACCTCATTTTAAGCCTAAACTTGAGATTTCTGCAATCAGAGCAATCAAAAACGGTCCAGAAGAGGCATTTCTAGTTATATTTGGAAGTTGATCTCAGTCATTAAGAAACTATATAGCAATCCTGTAGAAAGGAAAAATACTGATGTTAGAATAGCCCTAGCACATTATGTAATGCATTTTATTTGTGTTTATATGTTTAACAGCCATGTTATTTTTCACTGGGAAATGAACTGGAGCCTACATTTTTGAACAGATTATTCAATCCTCAACCCTGTTCCAAACCAAAACCAAATAATAATTTTATAGCCATAGCAGGCGTAGGTAATGTTGATCAATTATAACAGCTGTGCCAGCTTCTCCAGAAGTTTCAGGTAATGAGTCCCGTCTTGCATGAAAACATATATTTTTCTGTACAAACCAAGCAGATTTTGAAATACACAACTCAAAAAACCCCAAACAAACAACTTCCACTAGCCAATTTTGTGTTATAATCCTCTATAAAAGGCTTTCATACTTACCTCCAGGGTGAAAAAAACCAAAAAAACCCAAAAACCAACAACTAAAACAAACTAAACCAAACAACAAACCAACCAAACAAACCAAACAACTTGTCCTTTAGCAGCTGTGGTACAGCCTATGCCTGTGCATAACCATTAGGTAGGGTAATGTATATTTATTAATTCTACCCGCTCCACTCCCTTATTTTTGATTGTCAGGTTTAGTCAGGCATAAAAACGAAGCTTTTGTGCAGTCAGAACATCTCATGACTTTTCATGTAGCACTTCACTTTGTTTGTCTACAGAAAAGGATTGTGAAGTCAGGGTTTGTTCAGGTAACAGGACATTTCACTCAGCCATCACATTTTGACATTTGATAAGTAATTAACTACAGGAAAGAACAGCTGTTAAGAAAATGCTTAGTGACAGCATGTAGATGATTTAAAGCCAATTCATGAACCACATAAGCCCCATTTAAATCTAAAATGTCACGAGATGCACAGTAAAAGAAATTGCATGATGTCTTTCCTTTGCAGTCTAACAAAGAGTTAGCCTCCATCAGCTGGAATATCTGAATATTGAATATCCGAATATCTGGAATATCAAATACTCCTGTCATCTAGGATGGGAAGCTTAAGCTCCCATATCCTAAAGCCCAACCTACAGCCAACAGTAAATAGAAAATACAATAAATAATTACAAAAGAAGGGAGCTTACTGGAATTCTTTCTTAAACTTCAGCAGCATTTTTCTTAGCTTTCGTGTAATAATTTTTATCATATCAAACATTTAGAATAAAAAAATCAGAGAGATCAAAGGTGGTGTGCTTGAAGTAAAAATGAGTAGTAAGTTAAGTACAAAACTACGAGCTAGAAAGAGAAGGAAAAAAGTAAGCGATATGGGAAAAGCATGGCAGAGGTGGCAGATGGCAGAGGAAAGCAGGTTTATTAATGAAAAACACTCTGAAATGTCAGTTCTCCAAAACAGACCAGAGTTTTGGAAGGTCTCATGTATGTAGTTACTGTTACTTGCAGAGCAGGTAAACCATGCTGCTACTGATCCAGCGACCATTCAAAGACTACCCATAAAAGCAGATTATTAGTTTTCGTAATGAGAAATAAGCAACTTTTCTTCTATAAAGATACCTTTTCAAGGCTCTCCTTACCTTGATCTTAGCCACAGTACTCAGAATGGTATTAATAGAATTCTCTTGGCTCTTGAAGCATTTTGACCTCAAATGGCTGTGGTAGTAGGTAGAGCATGTGCCAACCTACAAGCTTGCCAGAATATGCCGCACCCTGTCATTACAAATCCTGCCATTCTCATTCTACAACTGCTTCATTGACGGGTTATTATTCTAGGACAAGGATTCAGTAGCTGGTGGTTAATAGTAGGTGTTATGTATGCTTCAAAAGAGAAATAAGAAAGAAGGTATGAGCACCTTAACACCATTCCCAGTAGCCACCGATTCAAACAGGCTTGCAGCAGCCTCCCAGGGAAGTGGCAAGGCTTGCCATGGCTCTCCTATGTTTGCAGAGACATCCTCATAGATATTTGGCAGATTTGAATATCCTGGTCAGATACTAACAAGTCAATTTGGCTGGCTGTTGTTGTGCTATGTTCTTAAATTATGTTTTATCCTTCATCAAAGAAAAGGCTAATTGGTTAGGCAAGGCAGGAGTGGGGCGAATAATTCCTTTTTTGCTTTTGGAATGACGAAGAGCAAAAAGGTTTCTGATGCACTGGGGAAGGCAAGCAGCAGAAGCTACTGAGGGAAGACAGTCACAGATGTAATCCACAGCAAGGCAGCACACCACTCAAGGGGTAAAACAAACACTGCAGGGACAGAGCGCTACAAAAACAAGCTTCAAAGCTTTGCAGAAGTGGACCAGAGTGCTCGAGGCAGAAGCCTTATAAGTATGACAGCCCTAACTGGGCTGTGGAGAAGGGAAGAGGGTGCTGAACGCAGGAGATCAAGCCTGGACCCTGCTGGATGGTGGCAACCTGCCCTGAGGCAGTGCAGGTTCTGACCTTCATCAGCAACCACAGGGCTGTCCTGAAACTATGAGGCAGCTTCAGAGACCTGGTTAAGCTTCCGGTGATTAGCAGTGGTGAAGGGAAAAAGCAGTAGTGATGGGGAAAAGCATAACAGAACTGTTTGGAGGCCTGTGATCGTTCTCACTGAGCTAAACCAAAAAAGTCCTGCAACCTCCTTGAGTAACAGCTAATAGAAGATCGGGCCCCTAATTTATAAGCTTAGCAAGTTTGACTTGGGGATCATTAGTTTAGCAAAGGTGATTAATGGGAAAGGCATTTCCTGGCATGGTCACGACCCCAGAAAAAAATGAAACAGGAGCCCTTAATCCCGACAGTCACAGACCCTTGGGATCATGACTGTTAAAAGACTGGGGTTTTTAAAATGAAATTAATGTAAAAAATATAGAATGTGGAAGTCACAAAGAATATTCTTATATGTGGACAAGCTGACTTTTAGCAATAGACATGAGACTGTTGATAGCATAGAGCTTTCTCCTGACAGTTAATACCAGGATAAAAAAAAACATCCGGAAAGTAGGACTTGTGTATATTCTGCTATGTTTATAATTCAGAATTAATATAGAACACAGAGACGTTGCTTTTACAAAATCCTTTTCCTGACCATAACTGTATTTTAAGCCATTCACAGGATGTTGATATGCATTTATGAAATTGAAAAGCCAGCCCCCACAGACAGTGGCCTTGTACTAGTGCAGCAGTTTGTGTCATTATTATTATGAGGAGATTTAGAAGGGGAGCAGTTGCTTATGAAATTACTTCGGGTATATGATCAAAAACCTCAGCATGGTTGCCATTTGTAACTAGTTGTTAGCTCAAGGTCAGACGAGAAGGTTTCTGGCACTGAACAATTACACAGCAAAATAAACAGAAAGTGTAAAGCTGTTCTCCAAATCAACAGCCAAGCAGACCCAGTCAGTCAGTCAGTAACGCTCACCAGATTTAGGCTGAAATTCCAAGGCTGCAAGTGCAATTTTAAAGGGTGTTACAGATCATTTGTTGTGAATTATTGTATAATAGCAGTGTCTGTAACTCACTTAAGAAGTTGCTGTTTACTCAGAATGGCTCTCCTACCACAATAGGCCACCTGGCATGGAGCAGTTAATGAGATCCTAAAGGATTTTCAAATAAAGGTTAGCATTTACTTAACTGAGAAAGTCTGTCCCATGATGATCTGTATTAATACAGTCCTTTGCTGTACTTTCAAATAAACACTGAGGAACTGTACTGATGTTTATTTTATTTCTTAAAGATACTGTTCCTTCTATAACTATAAATGTGACAGATAAAGCACAGATAATTTGTTTTGCAGGATTAAAAAAACTGTTCTCATTTCCATCAGATATCTAGAAATTACCGGTACCTTGAGATTGTTGATCAGCAAATAGATTCAGCCCCAAAAGGGAAAAGGGCCTATCGCTCTAGCTACTGTGAGAAATACATGGTTGAATTAGGCATGAATTCTTGCCAGGCAAAGGGCAAAACCTACATAAGCATTATCGCTGCTGGTTCTGTTTTTGGAAAAAGTGAATTAGCAACTGTACTAAGTTGCTTTTTCTAGTAGGAGCTTTTGTACTTACATTTGTGTATACATATATTCTCCTAGAGTCATTCCCAAGTACAAGGCTCTCGGGAGGCAGGTGTTAATAAATATTCTGGTTATAAATTATATGCAGGACATCATCGACTATAGCTGAAGTTCACCCCCATCTCCAGCTACTGCAAACTTCTCCTAGTCAAAGATGACAGATCCTTGGACCTCACAAAAAGCCTTGCAAGGAGCATGCTCTCCTTGAGACACACCTTGTTGTGTCATGCTTGAGGCGGGGGCCTCCCAAAAATGCAGATGTGTTGAGGGAAGCAAGCCTCAGATTTTGGTATTTGAGCTGACATCCAGCTGGGTGCTCTCAGCAGCACTGTTTCCACTGTTCAGCAGTGCTGGGGGAAGAGCAATCTGCCAGGGCTCAGCCTACTCGCTCCTGCTTGCTGCCAAGCGCCTTCCACAGGGGATACGTGGGCAGCAGGCCCCCAGCTCCCCAAGGAGCGGAGCTGCTGCTCAGCCACCCTTCATGTGCCCAGCACTCAACATGCAGCTGATGGCACACTGGACACTGGTGCCATCGTCAAACCATTAATAAATATCAGTGATCAGGTCTCGCTGGACCCTACTGATTTTTGAAGCACAGGCTTTTCAGTTTGAGAGCAAAGACTGCCCATTCGGGCAGCCCGAGTATGAGGTTAATCACAAGAAGATGTCCAGTAAGTTTTGACATTTCATCCACTCCGTAAATTATCACCTCCCTTTATTTCAAGCAGCCAGCCGGAATTACTTGCTGTCAGACCGATGGTTTTCCTTTTATGGTTTACAGACTTTGTGGCTAATTGTGAAGAGAGCCATTTTTGGAATGCCTGGGCAGAACACGCGTGAATCACAGCAGCAAGCCATTGCTTCTGTCTCCCAACATGTATCATGGCACTGTTTTCTTCCATCCCTTTTGTAGCACAGTACATTCTACATTGTGAATAATTTTCATGCTAAAATAGAAAGCAGTGCTGACTCCAGTTCACTTTGCAACAGAGAAGCAAGAACTGGCATCCCATAGTTAAAGTGCCAGGTTTAGTGGCGTTGTAACAAACTGCTGCACAGACGGGCTTGAGTGTCAGCTGTAGAGAGATTAATAGACCCCTAAATACGTTTCCTAATAAAATACTATGTTTTTCAAAAATCAAATTCAGGTCCCCAGGGAAAACTCAAAATAATACATAGGTACTTAGCGCCATGTCCAAAAAGTGGCTGGGATGTTGTAATGCTTAATAATGCCATACCTAAAAGCAAAATAAAATGCTGCCATTCACAAGGCTGAGTTAGGTGCCTGTCATCCTTATGAAGGGAATGAGGCAAATGAAGCACCTAGGAATCAGATTTACAGTCTACAGCGTGCTGGGGTGTGGGAGGTGAAATGCTGAGGCCAGGCAGTATTTTGGCCACCTCTTCCATAGATCCTACCTATGTCGCACACCGGTTCTGCTGAGCTGTGTCTCCTGGATGTGAGCCACTGGGAGCCAGGAGCGTAGTCCTGGTCAGCAGATCCTGATCTAGTGACCCTGCTGGGAGGCTGGGAATATCAACTCCTGCCCATCACCACCTGAAATGGCTGCTCAGCTTCTCTCCAGCCAGGAGCCTGAACCCACTTGGGATGGGGGCAGAGATCGCCCAAGCCTTCTCGCAGAAGACAATGTAGAGATTCCTGTTTACGCCCGATGTGGGCCATGCCAGATGTCGATTTTGTGAAGCGTGGTGCTGACCGCAGCTGCTCAGCGTGGCCCATGGTCTAGTGCTGCTGGAAGAAGGGTCTGCAGTAATGCTTCCAGTTAGCAAAAGCAGTCAGGTAAACTGAAGACACCAGCTGTTTAATCTCAGTGACTCAGTCTGAAGCAGTTGCCCCTTCTGTAATACTCCAGTGGTGGAATAACTCAAGCATTTTTCAATGAGAATACATCAAAATGGCTTTTTTTTTTTTTTTTACTTGAAGTTGTGTGACTAAAGGACTATTCAGTGAAGAACAGAATCCACAGATGGGAAGAATAGCTAGCTCAGAGTTACACGGGTTAGGAGTGCCTGTGCAAGGATAGCCGGCAATTTAATCAACAACATACAGGATATTGTGAGCAAAGTAGTAAAATGGAGCTGCAGTGGCCCTGAGCTTGATCTCTTGCAGTAAATCAGGAATGGTATTACAGAGGCCAGAGAAGTCATGAGATAGAGTGCCACTGCTGAAGCGATTAGGCTCAGCCTCAATGCTGCAAGGGCTGAAGGCATTTTAAATTTTATGAAATTGTAATTTAAGCAAGAAAGGAATTTTACAAATCATTTTTCTGCCACATACATAGACGTGATATGCATCCAATCCACTTGCTCCTGTTTTCAGCTGCAGAATATTCATACTTTGGCTCCTCTACAATCTGAATTCATCTTAACCACACCGCCAAAATACACCTCCTAAATCTGGCAGATGCTCTTAGTTCTTGTAAACCCTTACAAGTGAAGAAAAAAAATAGTTTGTCTGTTTTTTAGAGGATGGTTAACAATAGCAACAACATATATTGCTTTTCACTATCCACACAATAAAGGGCCTTAAAGACTGAATAGTCACAAAGAGGTGCTTTAGTAGCCTTGTGAAGACATTTTGGCCAAACTCCTGTAAACATCAGCTGATGTGTCATCTTTCTTCCAGCAGAAGTCTCATTGCCATTAGAAAGACAATTCCTGCAGTACAGTTCTCCACAAGCTGTGCTTAAAAGATGAAGGCCCCACTGTGCTACGAGGTACAAAGGCCACAGTTATAGGAATAAATGGTCATGAGAGTAACAGGATCTCACACACCAGCTGAGATGAAGTTACTGTCGATTGTTAGGGTGTTAATAGATGAGCTTATTATGCCTTTCTGCAATAATTAAAGGAGTTACTACCCTTGTATTTGTGGTTGCCACAGTGAAGTCAAAAGAAGAGAATATAGTCAGTGCCTCGGCAGCTTCAGTGGGTCTATGGGTTTAGCTTAAATTTCGCTTCTCCTGCAGTTTACTGGAAGAAGCAGACTGTGGCCATAAGGCAGCTGAGGTGTGGGCACATATTCTGTTCTGCTGGTTTGGCTGTGGGAAGGGGCAACCTTCCAAAATGGGACTGCAGTCAATACCTGGGGGAGGTAACTTCTTCGGCCACCATGAGAGATTCTCTGGTTCTCATTTATCCACGTCCCTAACTCTCCGGCTCATTCAAACAAGGCAGCCCGCATAGCACTAGCTGAGCTGATTTGAATTACTCCGCCTGTGCTCAGGCCATACATAGGCCATCCTATGCCTCAGCTGACACACGCCAATTTATGCACATGCTTTGCATTTCAGAGGGCCATCTATATTTTAGCAGTGGAACTATTCATTTGCATAGCACACACTTACTGAAGTAAATTTTTGAGGACCTCTGGACAGCAGAACAAAACATAAAATGCCTGGACTTTGAAAAAGGAGCAATTATGGTGAGTCAAGGCACTGTTATCACTTGCCCTATTTTTTCAATGGTTTCTATCACTTTTTACTTCAAAAGAACTGGTTTTCATTATGAAGGCCCTCAGGCAGTGTAACTGAATTGTACTGCAAAATGGAGGACCTGCATACATGACTGGGCACAAACAAGCCAGAGTGGGTTTGGTTTTTTTTGCTTCACAATGGTTGGATTTTAGACAGCTCTGGTCTGAAAGATATGTTATCATCGTGATATCTACCGGGGCTGTGTGTCGGCAGAAGCCCCATTTTTCAGATGCTGAATGGGGATAGTCTCTAATGTAATTTACTACTTGAGTCCCAGTTCAGCAAAGTTCATGCTTGACTTTCAGCACAGGCACCTCTTGCTCAAATTAATCACGTACTTAATTGCTTTATTAAATGGGGCTGGAACTAAGCATATCCTCAAAAATATGCTGTATCAGGACCTACCCCACACATGGTCAACATACCCACTGAGGGCTTGATCCAGATAGCACTGAAATTAATGGGGAGTCTTCAGTGGCCCTTGGTTGAAGCATATAAATAGGAGTCACAGGCGCGCCCAGTGCTGGAATACATAAATCGGGTTTCCTATAATGTAATTTTCATCTGATTTACTTACTTGCATGCAAACGTGGGAGCTGGAGGAGAGCTGAGGGCTTAACATCCTGGTGTAGTGTTAATACCCTGGAAGAAGTCAGCACAGACAGGAGTATCACAGAATCACAGAACGTTAGGGAT
>NW_010202234.1:0-3751 GCF_000695765.1 Mesitornis unicolor
TTCCCCGGCCTGGGGTAGGTACAGCGCGGGTTAAGGAAATCCGGATTTGCTGTGCGGGCAGCGGCCCGGTGGCTGTGGAGGGGGCGCGGTGGGCTGCGGGCAGGTGAAGGCCTCCGGGTGTCTGAGGTGCATACCGGGCGAAGGCAGGTCGCCGGTGCGGGTGGGCTGCATCGTCCTCTAGGCTGCGGGAGCTGCGCTCCGCCGCCGCAGCGGAGCTGGGGATGCGCCCTGGTGCCCGGCAGCCGCAGTCCCAGAGCTGTTGCTTTTACCAAGCCCAAAAATAAATGGGGAAAAAAAACTGTCTAAAAACTAGGATTTTGAGCAGTTTATCTATCACACCAGTCATCTCTTGCCTGTTTCTGGAGGGGAGAGGTGGTGTAGAGGAGAAGGTAAGAAGTGCGGTGCGCTCCATGCAGGTTTGTCACTGCTACCTAATCCTTCTTACTGCCCTTGGGGATCAGTCTGAGCTCCTCTGAGTTTGGGTTTTCTCTTGGGTCGGTGCTTTGGCTATTGCTGTCTGCACTGTCCTGCCCAGGCAGTGTCATGGAACACGCACCTGGCAGCCACACTGGTGTGAACAGGGACTTGCCTTGGCCCTGAGGGATGATAAGCTGCAGCTCTCAGAGGCCTGTGTGCTGTGAACAAGGAAAACTGCTGATCCTGCAGGGATATCACTTTCTTCAGCTGCTCTGGTAAAGCTAAAATTACTGTTCTGTTGTAGTTGTAACAAATCACCTTTCTGTTGTAACTTAATGGGAAAGGGTTTTTTTAATAGGAAGTTGTTGTTTTTCTATTTACAATAGCTTGTGATTCCAAGCTAAGCTTACAGCGTCACTTTCCATAATGTGTTAATTTCCTCTCTGTGAGGCATCTCTGGCAGCTTCAATTCGTTCTGGCGTTTGACATGGAATGGCTTTGAAGTGTTGCTTTTGAAACTGGATAAGGCAAGCAGAGAGCCGTTATCTCAGTTGCTTACAGAGAAAAAACAAAGCCGGTGTACTGGGGCCATGCTCCAACATGTCCCTGTGCATGGCACAGCTCACTGTGCTGCACCCCGTGCTTGGGCTGGGGTGTGTGGTGTGAATAGGATTAATCTCCAGGCACAGCAATAAATTGCTTTTCCTGGTCTAGCTCCCTTGGATTTTGCTTGGAGAAGGTCATATCTTGGCAACCAGGAGTGTAAGCACCAGCCTCTTATCATTCCAGCGAGGAGTTCAGGCATGTTATTGCTTGATATGGTACAGAGGCTGGGCTTTAAGTCACAGTAGGTGCTGGGCCATTGGGTCCTGATAATTTTCTTTTTTGAGGCAAGCTGTGCTCACTGGCATGAAGTGCCTCCAATCTGGAATTGTCTCCAGCTATTTCTTCTTGCTTCTGGGATATGGGATATGTCTTGTGGGTTGGAGCTGACATGTTTGGAGTGGGGTGTGTGTGAGTGCATGTGCTCCCAGGACAGCTCCTGGCCCAGAGAGGGTGGGCAAAGCTACTTATCCAGCCTCTTCTGGAGCTAAGCTGCAAGGGGACCTCATCTGTCCCAGCATTGCCCCAGAGAGCAGCGAGGTGCCCCCACTGCTTCACACAGCCTGTTGGTGCTTTACTTCTGCCATGGTTTTCAGAGCCTGTGCTGCTAGGGGCACAGATGCCCTGTGCCCCCTAGCTGGGATGTTCATTAAACTCTAAAAGGTTTTGCCTGATACAATCGTTCTTGCACTAATCAGACTTTCAAGGCTTAGCTTTATTTTCCTGGGAAGTGGAAGGGGTAATGGGATTTCTCTTCTTTTATGGGCTCTTGTGGTGTGGCTACAGTGGGAATCTCATCAGCCTGCAGCAGGGAGATGTCTGGAAGGACATTGCGGCACTGTTCTGCTTGCCACAAGAGCTTATGTTATGGTTTAGACTTTGGCTGGCTTTGAAGAGGTGGCACGATGCTGAGCATATCACCCTGTACTTCAGCCAAGGGTCTACTTGCCAGCATACAACATGTCATCTTGCTGGTGTTTGTTCCCTGAAGTTACTGAAGGGTGTATCAACCCAGTTGTTTGTCCCAGCTGCTCTTGAACTGTGGAAAGAACAGTCCTGCCTGAAAGCGAAGTCTTCTGTGAAGTGTCAGTGCTGACCTTAGAAGAGCCTTTTTAGGGTCACTGCGACTTGGGGGCAGGGGCTTTTGTAACAGGCTTCAGGAAAGGCTGGGGGTGCTGGATGGCTTCTGCGGACTATTAGGGTGGTTTGAGTCTCCAGCGTACTTATCTCCCTGGCTGAGGGGGATGGAGGATAAGTCCAGTGCAAATTTGGGCATGCTAAGCTAGTGGAGGGGAAGGGATCTGTGCTGGTGGGGAGCTCAGTGTGAGGACAGGGTCTGTGCTGGAGTTGTGGAAGGCAGTTTGATAACATGTGAAATCAATATGTGCAATTATTCTGCCTTGGGAAGAGGATGCCTGGAGAGAGCATGCCCATCACTGCCCTTGTGTGCAGGTGGAGTGTCCATGGGTCTGCTGAGCAGCTCAAAGCACTGACCAGCACTGGGGGTAGGGGAAGGCAGGCTCTGTTTATATGAGAGATTGCACTTGGCTCCGGGGCTCTGTGTGGATGCTGAGCTTGCAGTGTTAGGTGGGTTTGTGCAAGGTCAGTAGTGCATCCCAGCTTTGGGCAGCATGAGGCTGTAGTAGGAGCACTCCTAACACCTGTGTTATGGAGGGTGGGCAAAGAAGGCTTCTGGGTGGGTTTCTACCCTTCTCTAACTTGGGCTGGGGAGACTTCTTCCTGCACAGCCTCTGGCAGATGCTTGAAGCTACCCAGACCTGCCACTGCTGAAGTTTGGCAGTTGGTGATGATGGGAAGCCAAGCCTGTCCCTTTGCTGAGGACCAGCATGAAGGCGAGTTAGCCTTTCACTTTCTGGCCAAAAGTGAGGCCTGAGCTGTCAGTGTAAAAGCCAAGTAAAAAGTTGGTATGAGTTTTATCTCATACCATGTTGTTGGCTTGTGTCTTAAAAGATAGGAAAGCTGGGGAAAACACCTGGGGAAAACTAGGTATATGGTAACCCTTATCAAAATTGTTCTTCTTATGTCTTTCTGTTCATGGCTTCTTCTCTGATCTTCAGCCCTTTATTTTAGGGCAAGGATGTCACTTACTCTGAGAACCAAGCATCCAACACACAGGGACATGACCCAGTCATTAGAAAACATGTGGCTGAAGAAATGAATGTGGGTAGTTGGCTGTAAGACCGGTGGGAATGATTGAAGTGTACAGAAGCAATTGTTGACATAACACAGTCATTGTGGCAGATCTGAAGGTTAATTAGAGATGTTTGTGATGGATAAAGCATCAAAGCATTGGGTACAGCAGAAAAATGAATGATATGAAATGATGCTGTGTAGTCAAGCATGTCTTAATTAAGACAGTGGTTAAGCTTAGCATGGTTGGGGAAAAATGTCGGAAATCTTCTAAAGAGAAGAAATTCTGATAATTGATAAATTGGGGTAGGATACTCATCTGAAAGATAATGGTAGGAAGAAGCTGTAGTGACTTCATGGATGTGTGGGAGGGTGGCTGCCGATTTGTGGTCGTTCATGAGGTGTTAAGTATATGTGTGCGTTTCCAGCTCTTCAGAGACTCGGATGTTTCTCAGGCTTGTGTAGCTCTCCACAGGTGGTGGCTTTGAGGATTGAGTCCTGTATCACAGAACTTGCTCAGTTAGGGACACATGCACCAGACCAGGATGTTGCAGAAGTCACAGAATCACAGAACGTTAGG
>NW_010202235.1:0-4151 GCF_000695765.1 Mesitornis unicolor
ACGTTCTGTGATTCTGTGATTCTGTGATGGCAACAGTGGCAATTAGAACTAGTGGTCTATCTCTTAGAGATGTTGAATTCCATTGATTCTGTTCAAGTTGGTCAGAACTGTTCAAAAGCTCTCAAAAATCAGGTAGCATTATTTTAACATCAAACTTTGACTATCTGTTGCTGGTGCTTTTTGTGTGTGTATAGTTCTGCATGTAACACTTTCCTTGATTCATCAGCTTCCACTTCTCGCTGGGCCTGTTTCCTGCTAATTACTATTGTTAATATTGCCTGAATTACAGGAAAAAATAATAATGCAAGGAGATTATCAATTTTTATGACTGTAGAGGTAACTGAAGCTTATTTGTGGTGAGAGAAAACTTATAGAATGTTACCAAATTGATTTGACTAAATGAAAGAGAGATTTTCTTGCTGATTAGGGCATCTTATATTTTCTTTAATTTAATTTATCTAAATTTAATTCCTTTTGATGAACAACAGTTCTTAATTCTAGATAATTCCACACTATGCATTTGGCTTGGAAATGAAGTGAAATTTAGAGTTTGCTAGTATGTATACGTGTAAGACTGAAAAGGAGTTGAAACATAAAAAAGAAGCAGATTCCAAGAAAACTGCAGAGAATTATAATAGTTCTATTTTTGCCTTTATTCTTTAAAAACACATCTGCACCTTTTGTGTTGTCATTTAAAAATAAAAATCTTTAATAAGCCAGAACGAAGGCACAGATGACCAAGCTCGTTTATTTCACTGAAGAAAATTCTCTTCACCTCTTCCTATGATCCCCTCGAATATCTTTAATTTGAGTGTCAGAGGTCTCTGACAAGTTTTGAAAAATATATTTAGCATGTGTCTTGTCTTTTCTAGTAATTTCTGTACTGATATTTCACAGCAGCATATGATTAACATACGCTCCTCATATGAACCAGACTAATACTGCTAACGTCCTCAGAGGCTACGAAACACCACTTGGATAAGTTTCAGTCAGTTTTGGAACAGATCATATTCAAATCAGTGACATGGAAGTAAACCCAGATGTACTGGGTGATATGGCCTGGCAATGGGGGACTCTATTCCCTCCTTCTTTCAAGAGTGGTTCCTCAACAGTGCTTTTAACTGAAAAAATGGCCAGATTCAATCAATCTGATAGAGGTTTGCAGTCAGAGACAGCATTGCAAATCCGCCTTCTTCTACCTACCTGTAGGTACTGATTTAGAAATCAACCCTGATGTGATTTTGTTAATTACAGTGGTCCTCCAAACAAATTAATTTATACCATCAGGTCGCACTTTTTGTCCAGTGCAACTGTAGCTGCATATGATTGTTGGTCACAGAGAAATCCCTCCTCCTCTTTAAGAAACATTTTATATTTTAATAGAAGTCTTTCGTGTAGGCCAAACCTGAGACATTCAGCTGCTCTCCACTTGGTACAGAAGTGTGTTATTTATTTCCCTAGGGCTCAAAAGAGAGATCTTTTCAACTCAGCAATTTCTTCTGGATTTAATTCGGAGTTGGTATTTCTCTGCTTAGATATTTGAACAAAACTTACCACATTTTTCCCTTTCCACCACGAAAAGTGATCTGTTAAGTTGGCATTGAAAATAATGCACTTACACCTTCCTGTCTTCCCCTACCCTGGCAGAAAGTTTTAGCAATAACCCATAATTGGAAGAAAACATGGTGGTTTTCCCTAACCTGGATACTAACTTGCAGATTTTTATCATAAGCAAAGATTCCAACAATTGAACACGGTTCATAAGAATTGTGCTTTAATCTTGCTGTAGTGACTGTAGAAATGAGAGAGTACTTAAAACAGATTAGTATCCATTATAATTTATTGTACTCAGTTCTTTCTCAGCATAATATGCGATGCATGACCTTCACTGAGTGACTTTCCTTCACACTCTGAGCTGAGGGAAGAGTTAAAGGTTCAGGTTCTGATTAGCTGCATGGCAAACTGTGACTGCTCAGTCAGCAGCTGAGCTACTGAGTTGTTCAATGGCCCTTAATACTGCATCTCTAATATATTGTTCCATGCTATTCAAATGGGAGGAGGAGTGCTTTCTCTCTAGATTTCTGATGCATGGTTTTCAGATTTCCTAATGGGTTCTTCACAGACTGTCAATTACCTACGTAGTTTAAGTGCAACACGCAGTAGCTATACTTAAATTGTGCATCTTTAAAATGTTGTGAAATGAATCATTCTAGATTCCATGTCTCATATCTTTGTTTTCTCCTTTGAATCTCTAGTTGTTCTACAAATCTTGGAGATAACATTAAAGCATGGTTTTTAGTAGGAAAAATAATTAAACCTTCTATTCTTCTTAGTTTAGTTTTCCAAACTAAATGTAGTAACTGAGGAACTTTGTATTTCACAGAAGTGAGGATGGGAGTCATAGAGCTTGGGTTGGAGGGAAATTACCAGTTCTGTTTTGCTGCTTCATGTGTCTGTGTGAGCTCTTTCCTGCTGTAGCTTATTTAGCTGCTATATACTGGTGTGCTTGCTGTTGAATTCCAACACATTATATGAATGCCTGGCAAGTCAGTAACTTGTCATTCTGCCTACATTATATGCATCTAAGGACTTCTGAGGACTTGCGTTTTTGTACATAATCTGAATCTTAGAAGTTCAATTCTGTGGTTATTTTTAGGATAGTCATAAAAGAGGGAACTTTACCGTCAGTCTGTCACTGAAGCTGTGGGATGAACCAATTGATAGGGTCAATATTATCAAGGGAAATGTGGAAAATTCACCACTATGTGTTTTGCCTTGATGTGAGGAGCCATGCAAAGGGAAGAGTAACAGACAGCCAAGCCCTGTGTTTAAAAGAGCAGCTGAATTGTCTACCTCAAGGCATGCGTATACTGAATACTCCATTTTAAAAGGTTGTACTGAACTCTTGATGTGTTGACTGTGCACTTGACATACAGTTAAGCATTTGAGCCTTTCTCTAATCTCTGTGTATGAGAAGATAAAGGATGCTTGGAGAATTGTATCAATAAGACTATTTATACAAAGCTCATAGTAGACAGAAATAGATCGCTGCCACAATAGAAAATGGCTATCCGAATTGAATCTTCTGGATAACACTTCATTAGTTCATTGCCTTAGATTTTGATAGCTTATGAGGAGAAAAACTTACAAAAGTGTATTTGATCAATCTTAAGAAAGAGATCTGTTACAGGAATTCTAAGTGTGAATTACGGTTCCCACATAAGATAGCCATAAGAATATTTTTGTACATTCATAATTCCTACTTTTTTTCTTAATTATCTGTGTTGTGCCCAGGTAGTCTTCGTAAAGCAAATTATTCTATATGGTAATATATCTGCATTGAGAGTAGTATCCATTGGGCTCCTAAGGTCAAAGGTAAAGGTGACTGTAGTTATCATTATTATTCAAATGCCATAGAATAGGTACCATGATTAATGTACTGCTACTATTTTGTCCCCCTCCCCCCAGATTTCTCAGGGGACAAAATTTTGCTTATTCATACCTTCTACTGTGGCAAAAATGGACTATTTTCCTCATCAAAATCCAGCAGCATAATGCCTCAAGGAACTCTTTAATTTAAAGTCTGTGGTAAGTAAGTTAAAATTAAAAACTTGCTTAAAGGTAGCTTTAAAATTTACAGTTCAAGAATAAGCAGCCTTAGCGGGAGAACATATCTTAGCAGTCTAGCTTTTTAGCAGCAGCTGTTTGTTCTTAAGTGAAAGTACAGGAGGTTGTAAAGTAAAGGTTGAGCTCAAGCTGCTCCTGGCCACTGCATGCTGATGTGTCATCCCTGTGTGTTCTGTTCCTCTCCCCACACTCCCCGTTAAAAGTTGGCTGCGATACATTGCAGATCAGAAGCTATGAGGTTATGCATGAATAATATGACAGAAAAGATTATCTGCATTGTAAATGAAGACTTAGACTCCTGTTGCTATGACAATTAATTTTAGAATTCACAGTGTAGAAACACAGGGCCAAATAACTCAAAACGTAAGAAACAGCAAGCGGTTAAGCTGGTCTTCATCGTGTTGGTTGTTGAGCTGTATGCATTTCGTGGTGCCTGTATGCCCAAGTGTTTCATTTCTAATGCAACACAAACTTGAAAAAAATCATTAAATTCCACATTTTATTTATATATATATATATTTATA
>NW_010202236.1:0-1542 GCF_000695765.1 Mesitornis unicolor
CCAGGGTTTAGTGCCCAGCCCAGCCCTAAACATCAACAGGTCTTCCCAAAATGGCTCAGCTTGGGGCAGGAAGCTGGGCACGGGCAGCACCATGCATGTTGCTTCATTTCACAAAGACACCTGTACGTGTGCCTGCCTTTTCATAGGATCCTTCTGCACTGCTGAGTGATCCAGCAGCACAACGAGCCCCATCGGCTCCCCACGAGCACCACTGGTTTAGCCAACCCACCACACGCTGCTGGCAAAGACACCGGGGCCATGTAAAGAAGTAAATGGAGTAAAAGGCAGGGTTTATTTTCAGATGTCCCATAATGCTGACACACCGGTGTCCTCGCAGACCTCACTGCAGCATTTGCAAGGCTGAGTTCTGAACACAAGCCAGGGCAATCGGCTCTGAGACCAGAGGCTCTCGTTGCACAGCAGGGGACAGCAAAACGCAGAGCCCACCATGAGATACTGGTTTGTGTTGGAAGAGGAGGGGAGGGACACCGTGCGGGTCTGCAGTGCACCCCTCCACGTGCACCGTCAACGGAAAATGACACTGAAATTTGCTGCTTCCCAAAGCGACCCGTGTCGGATTTTAAAGTCAAGACAGAAATCCTCCTGCGTGAGGCCTGATATTACACAACGGCATTAAAAGTCTTATAAAAACAGGTAAAAATTACAGTTGAATGTGTTTATCTGGTCATTACCTCTTAATTAATCTCCTTACTCACATAGATGCTTTACTCCTAAGCAACATAAGAACTCAAGGAATTCAGATGTGCTATAGGAAACAAATATGAAATGTAAAAAACCCCCTATTTAGGAAAAAATCCCAACCACCAACCACCCCACTAGAGATGCAAGGAGGATTAAACAGTCAGAATGTTACTAATAAGGCAACACAAGAAAATATGAAAGTACAAAATACTGCATTTTATTGGTGTTTCAGTGAGATTTTTTAGTATAGCTCAATGCTGTTAGTCCCCCGATATCAAAATCATCATCAAACAAAAGGTGGCACATCCAAGCGCTTTAGAAAAACGCAGCACGTTTCCTTAATGCTTGTAAAATCAAGAGCCAGAAATAAGACCACTAAATGAACGCTGTAACAAAATATCAACAATTTAAAGCAATTAATCCGATCGCTCGCTCTGTTTCCGTGTTCCTGATTACCTCGGATGCTCAAGGTGCATGCGACACGCTGACACGCGTTTTTCCCCAAGTGAAGCAGTGTTAATTAGAGATGCAGACATATTTCCTCATTAGCAGACTACACTTTCACATAAAGCCAAGTACAGACAGATTTCCGTGTGTCCTTTGGTCTAACAAGGACTGCGTGGCTCCTCCTGCTAAGTGGCCTAATCGTGGATTAGGATTTTCTTTTCAGTTTATCCAAATAGAAGTCACAAAATCATCAAAATCAGAGCGTGGTTTGCATTGAAGAGACCCCAAACCCCCACAGTCCAACCCCCATGGGCAGGGACACCTCCACCAGCCCAGGCTGCTCCAAGCCCTGTCCAACCACACATAGAATCGCTCGGTTGGAAAAGCCCTCTG
>NW_010202237.1:0-1743 GCF_000695765.1 Mesitornis unicolor
GTTATATGTTATATATTTTATGGTATGTATTAATATATTCTTTAGAAAATATATATGATGCATTATGCATAACATATATATATCATATTATATATATATTATCATATATATTGTGTACAAATCCTCTCAAAACGACGCACACTGACATTATAACTTGTTTCATAAAAAGCACTTTTGCTCTGCTGTTCCTTTGACCCAGGCAGTTGTATTACTGGAGGCTGTGGTTTTGAACCGGCCTGAGACTTGCTGACCTCCTTAGAAAAACAAAATTGAAAATCCGAGGGTATAATTCGTTTCCAACTTCAAAGCGTTACGAACCAAATGCTTGTTTATTTCTTGAAGCCTGCTGGATGCCGCCTGGAATTGTATGACTGCTTTATCACTTTCTTATTAAGGAAAAAAAAATCCTGAAAGTCAACATAAAATTGCTGTAAAAAAGGACCCAGTGTGGCTGCTGCCTACTCCATCCACTGAGAGGAGGTGAATATAGAAGCAAAGAAAATGAATGCCAAATTAACAAATATGAACCGTGAGTTGTCCAGTCACCATGCTTATTAATATTGCATATTCGAAAAAGCAAACTAGAACAACAAAACAAATACATTGGGTTTAGGAGGTGAGGGTGGTCAGCATTTCGTGTACATTCAGACGTACAAGCAATGTAATAATAAGTCCAAAATCCACGAATTCATCACTGCAGATCCAGAGTGGCCCTTCTGAAAAATGAGGTGGAGGTCAAAGCGAGCACGGTCGTATTTCTAGGTGGAAAATCAGATATCCCCTGGAGATTACTGCTTGCTGAAGCGAGCTTTGGTCCCTACGACACTGCTGGTCGGGCCACCCAGCAAGTTGCCAAAAAAGTCACTGTGTCGTCTTACTCTGCTCAGCTTTGGGCTTAAAAATTCTCCCATCTGAGAGCAGCAGCAGCAATTTTCAGGCTGTACACAGTCAGTAAGGAATTAAAGTACAGGAGGTGCGTGTTTTATGGATGGAGATAGGAGGGCAGCGGGCATAGGTGCAACCTCCTCTTTCCACGTCATTTTGGGAGTCATTTTTAGCAGGAGAAGGGCACCTCTGTCAGACCCAGCACCAAACATAATAGATTGCCTAAATATTAGTATAACCCCGCTGTGATGGCTCAGTTTATTTATTTTAATTGATGTAGTGCTGCTCGGATGTTAGATTAGCAGTTTAGGTTTAAATAGGCCCAAAGCAAAAGATGCTCGAGATTACAGTTGCTTGTCCTTTATAACCCTTGGAGGGGTACAAGGACGGTTAAAATACCCAACAAAAAGCCTTGTTTATATTTCAGTAAGCAGCTGTCAAACACACAGGGGCATCTTTTACCAGCCCTGGAGAAAATAATGCGTAATCCTGCAACTAAGAGGCTTATTGAACACAACGGGAATTGTAAAGATTACGCCAAAGGGTCCTGGCTACCCCCTGAGTTTCTCCTGTGATTTACAGCTGCGATGCCGTGCCCTGCGTGGCTTCCATGGCACAGGAATCGGTCACTTCTAGGGTTATAAAGTCACCCTTGGGGATAGGCTGTGCTGCCATTCAGTGAGACCTGGGCAGGCTGAGAGTTGGGAAGGGAAAATTTAATGAAATTCAACAAGGGGAAGTGTAGGGTTTTGCATTTGGGGAAGAACAACCCCATGGACCAGGATAGGTTGGGGACTGACTTGTTAAAATATGTATATAATGTAATATCGCAGAATCACAGAATCCCAGACCGTTAGG
>NW_010202238.1:0-806 GCF_000695765.1 Mesitornis unicolor
TCCTTTGCACAGAGAAGCCAAGACACTGACTTTGTTTTGGCACTGTCCCAGCAGAGCATCCTTTGGTGAATGGTGACAGTTCTGCTCTACAAGGAACCCGGCTCTGCACCCTTACAGGCAGCTCTGCCAGAGCCCACAAAAACAAAGCTGGTTCAAGAAGCAGAAGAGAAAAGTGAATGCTAATTATTAATTAGTAGAGCTCCAGGCAATGATGTAACTATCAGTGGAAGCAAAGAGATACACGACGAAATCAGGCAGACAGGAGACAGAATGACAGGATATGGGGCCAGACCTGACAAAAGCACGGCTTCGGCCTCCAGGGAAATTACACCTTTCACGTCCATTTACATCTGATGTAGCAGGAAAGCACGGTACAGAAGAGTAACGATTCAGTCCCACTGAAGGAGCTTAACATGATGTGCTTCTGCTTGCAGGCATCCCTTCCACAGTTAATTTAAATCTCTGGCATCTGTGTGGCACAGGTGAAGTACTTGAACATCAAAAATTAATGTGTTGAACACCATGAACCTATTTGCTTTCTTCCTATTCACTTCTGCACATGAAACCTTGGTGAGAGTGTAGCCTGATACAGATAGACTGGATAATATAAGAACTGTTATACACATATATCGACTAACTTTACCTAGGAAGACGCTGCATAAAGACAATAGGATTTTAGTCTGTCTGAGGCCCACTTGGCTGACTCTGCCTTGCGAGATGGGTAAGCTTTTGAGGTCCCTTCCAATCCCTGACGTTCTAGGATTCTGTGATTCTGTGATACAGATAGACTGGATAATATAAGAACT
>NW_010202239.1:0-1544 GCF_000695765.1 Mesitornis unicolor
TATATTATATTATATTATATTATACAGCTTTAAATTCCCAGTCCACAGTTTTTATTTCCATGAGCTGTTAGAACTCTACTTCTAATTCATCTCTTGCTTCAACTTTTTGTTTCCTCAGTATCAGGAAGTTCAGACACAGCTACTATAGAGCTGACCATGACCCCTCTGCAAGCATTTTGGATCCCTTCTGCTTCTGGGGATACACCTCGCTTCTACTCAGCTGGTGCAACAGCATTCATCTCTGTAGTGTCAGCAGTAACTCACTCCTCTTCGCATCTGGTGTCTATTAAAGTGGTTCATTGCATAACCTGGGGAAAAGAAAGCGAGGATTTTTAGGGTGGGTTGCAAGAAAAATCAACTGTCACACAATGAAGACTAGGCAAATAGGAGGTGATTGAGCTCTCCTTCAGAAAGGCATGTCAGGATCCTTAGGTGAATCCTAAATGTACTTTAAATAATTTGCATTATATTGTACTGTTCTCCGGGTGGATATTTAACACCTAGTTATTACTAGTACTGTATTTTTCCCAAAGCTGGCATTTTTGCAGCAAGACTGTAGGTGGCAGTAGCTCTACAGTTATTTATCTTTCCTGGTTCCTTTTGCAAATGCTTTCAGACAAAAGAAGAAAATCTGTCTTCCTTTCTTGTGAAGTAGGTGCTGAGAGGACAGTCAGAATCAAGAGGAAAAAAAAGCATTCCCCCTGTGATTGTGAGAATTCTAGGATGCAAAATTTTCTCATTTCCAAAGATTTTATTTCCCTTTCTCCCAGGAATTCAATCAGGCTCTAGGTCTAAGAGAGTAGATGCTCTTTGGGGCATGCTGCTATATTCAGCTTTCTCAGGGGGTGGAGATGTGTTGCAATTTCTTCAGAACATAATTTATGGTTGGATCTTTAACAGTTACATGGGCTTATTTTGATGTCTAAAAGCAATACTGTACCATTTTCCTTAAAGAGTATATTCTTCTACTTTGTAGTATTTTATCATTGGATAAGTGGCAAGAGCTAAAATAGGCATTTTTAAAAAATCACTTAAAACTATAAAATTTATTTTTATGGATTGCAATTCAATATTCAGGGTGAAGACAGTGAGAAACCCAGACTAGTGGTAAAACCTAGATAGTGTGTACTGGTGAGTACACTAGAAATAGCGTTGATTCTCTGCTGAGTTGCCCAGGTTTGGCCTACCTATCACAGAGTTGGAGCCAATAAGTCCAAACTAAATTCAAACAAAATCCTTTCTAAGTTACTTAATTAGCTTAATACGGTTAAGATGCAACCCACATATCACAGGTGACTAAGAATTAATATATAACTACATGTACGAAAATATAAAGAACGTTATGGCTGTGGTATCATAGACTTGGCATCAAGAATGTCAGCACTCAGGTAGGCTGTATATCCTTATTTCAAGTACCTGTACTTTATCTAAATACACCACGACTGCCTTTATCTACATGATACCTCTTTCATTCTTCCCCCTCCAATTCACAGTTCACCAAATGAGCAGTGATACCTTGTTCTACTTTCCTTGCTCTAAGGCAT
>NW_010202239.1:1575-13579 GCF_000695765.1 Mesitornis unicolor
GTTCAGTGAAACTTACTAAAATGTGAGCTGGTGCAGTGTTGATTTGCCCATGGCTCTTCCCGCGCCCCCTCCCCCCACCTTTATGTTACTTATCTCTACAATAAATTTAAAAAACCAAATACTAATCTTATTAGATACAACCTCACAATCACTTTTTGAGTTGGTCCTCTCCTGCCAAGAAGAGGATACGATCAAAATACAGCAAGGTTGACAGTTGCAGACTAGCTCTATGGAGCTCTAATACTACAGCAGCAACCGCTTCTCTCCCTCCCACACATATACACTAAAGCCTTGACTAAATATTTGTTATTTTATAAGTATCGGTTAAGCTTACTACCAATGTCTTTTATGAAGACAACATTAATTTATTCTGTTAAGAATTGGAACTAATCTTGAGAGCAGGGTTTTAGGGACAGTTTTGCTATTAAAACTAGCTTTATATTAAAACACAATGAAAAACCATGCGGCACACAAAATAACCTGATCTTACACAAATAAAACAACATTTGCCAGTGCAGGACACTTATATCTGTACTGGCAAAAGTGAAATGGTTTGCATCAAATTGTAATGAACCGACTGCTACATTTAGCACTGAAGCTAGCTCTCATACCTGTAAATAAAAGGAATTTCTGATTCTCTTTATCCTTAGCATCAACTCTATTTGGATTATTGCCTACTGTACGTGTTATAAAATCCAGCTGGTGGATTGCAGATCTCACAAACCTATTGCATTTCATGTTCTGTAAGTAGTAACTAATGCTACAAAGTAATTTTAGGTCTCTTAAGGATACTATATTGCTTTGATAATTTATATCCATTTCAGATCAATGAAATGAGGTGAACTTACTTGGAAGAGCTATAAAGGAACAACTGTGGCCTTCATATTCTTAAAGTGTTTAGGAGTTTCTCTGTATAAGCTTATGAAGGAAACACAATGGTTCAACTCTAGTTACAGCCCAATTTGTGAATAGTGGATCACCTCCTATAGCGTCCTGACCCCACAGCAAATAAAAGATCAAAACCTGTTAACTGCTGGCATATTGGTTTCTGTGGTGAGGAAGACTTTGGGCAGGTCCTCAGCTGCAGCAATTGGAGAACCAGGATTCTTACGCACGGTGTGGCATTTGCTTGCTATAACCTCTCACATTTTACGTGGCCACTTCCCAGTGATTTTCAAACTTTCCTTCTGATGTCATTTTCTGAGCTGGATATTGAAGCTAGCTCTGTAAATCTGACCGGCACTCCATGCAGTATCAAGCACATTTCAGAAAATGATGTATGGAAGTTCTGCTTTCTGGTTTTCTATATCACAGCTTAAATTTGACTGCAGAAACTCCTTGTCACTATTACCCATTTTACCACAATGGTCAGTTCCTCTTCAGCATTTCTCAAAAACCTATCTATATAGCTGGAAACAAGACCCCCTGCCTTTGCACTCTACAGACAACTCATAATATAGTCTTTTCCAGACTCTCACAGTCAGTTATTTGTTTGCCCTAGCAAGCAGACCATCACATTGGTCTGCATCACATTGCTCCTGCTATCACCAAATATCCCATAGACTCGGTCAATTGCTACAGGGTACAATCTCTTCTAGAAGTCAGGCTCACAATTTAACATTCTCTCCCCAGAGCCCGGCCCTAAATCCCTCAGGAGCTTAAATATATTCCTTCCCACAGAATCACGAAATATAAGAGTTCTTCAGAAACAGAAAGGCTTTGCAAAAGATTTCACATCACACCACTCTTTGAAAAAAAGGCATTTACAGCTCTTGAGGAAAAATGAAAAAAAGGGGGTAGGGGAAAGCCCTAAAATCAAGCGCCTTTACTCAGACTTCCCCTGTTGTTAAGTGTCTCAAAGGTTCCGTACGTAGTGAAAAAATCAGGATATCTTCTGTTACTACTGTCTTCCTCATAAACCAGACACTGTACCAGCTAGAAAGAACTAAATTTTCACCTCCTGTTAGGGCTCTTCAGGCTCCCTGTCGTACAACTCAAGTAGCCTCCTATCAGAGATGATGGTATCTTCATCAGGTGACTTGAGTGCCAATATGTCTTTACTGGCAACCCCTAGCATACTGTTTCATCTCTGTGGTAATTATTTAATGTGTAGAGAGCTGTTATTTTAAGAGTAATTTCCTTAGCTCTGACACCTTCTGTTTGTACTTCAATTATTTGGCATTTAGTTCTGCTGTGGAAAGCCTTCACGCAGTGGCAAGCAGCGTACTGTACCCAGTTGTCTGCATGGGTTAGTATTCAATGCAGTGGATTAGATGGAAATCCACTGGGGCTTTTGTTGTTTATGCTGTGTCAAGGTTGTCTCCTTTCTTGTGTGGCCAAGACAGACACTGATAAATATGGACTCCATTTACTCAGAATTTCCTCTGTATTTTTTCCTCCAGTCTTCATTAAACAAGCTTAGATTGGTGTAGGAAGTCTGACATGCTGCCTAGGTTTTTTTAGGTCTATTTCAGTAAGACTGGAGATTCCAGAGCTGCCGTTCACAGCTCACGAGAAGTACTTGCCTAACAAATGTCTGACATCTGAATATTATCAAATCTGGAAATTTTGGAGATTGTTAAAATTGTCAAGTGTCTTTTAAGTAAAACGCTAACAACAGAATACATCTATTTCTTCTATGCATTTCAACGCAGAAGTTTTGGGTGGTCTCCATTAAGTAGATGAGACTTTTCTGTATGCACCACTCATATTTTATTTCCATTGTCTGTTCTTTAATGCATCTTTCAAGTGCTTCCATGCAAGCCAAAGTAGAAATTATTTAGACTCAAAATCAATGGGACCTTTCCTTTCTAGAAATGGCCAGTGAGAATTTGGCAAAGTATTCTGTTGATTGCACATTTTCTAAACAGAGTCTAGCTCAGGCCCTTGTATCAGTCTTAGCACAGAAACACATACAGGAGTTAAAAGGAGGCAGAACCGACTTTACATTTTTTTTCATGATGATATGGCTTTGATATATGCATGGAAAAAGAGGCACTTTGCATAGCTATTAAGAAAACTTAATAACAAACATAATAAATCTAAATAGGTGTTTTTTTCTGTTAAGGGGTAAGGTGATGAAACAGAAACACTTGTGGTTGGTTTTGGCCCCTGGGTAAAGAAATGTAACAGGCTTGGGCATGCACTGCATGCAATCAGGCTTCTCTACGGAAATCTCTGACCTGTTCTGTTAAAGACATGAATCCCAGGCTGAGAAACACCACTGGAATCCTCAGAAAACCTTGAGGCTCCTGACAGTTTGAGATTACAGTGTCCTCATTTACAGTGCTACTTGATTATTTCATGACTTCACAGTATTTTATGACAAGTAAGGAGCCATTCATATGCTTCACATTGAGGGGAGACAATCAATGACCTCAGAAATATTTTTCTGCTAAAAAGGGTAAGGATGAGGAGAATTCTTCAGTTTCAGTAACATCAAAGAACTAATAAATGCCTGAGATGCAACGATGCCTGACAGTTTCAGGTCATGTTGGATGAAAGTTTGTGGGGGTTAACTTTTTATGTAGGTCATCGTGATAAAAGGTATCAAATTTTACAGCCAGTAGTCCAGTTTTTGGGTTTATCTTTCTGCTCAGCATTTCTGTTCATAAGCAACTCGTGATGTTCATAAGCAGAGCATCTTCTAGAGAGGGAAACAATAATTTCATTTGCAGGGAGCCAGTATTTTTCAGCTAGATATGCTGCTTATGTGAATTCATCACACAAAATATTGGTAAAGAGTGAGAGATGAGTCATACATATTTTGATTAAATCTGGCTCTGTCTCTTCTAGTTTCAAGTTTATTCAAAACCTTCAAGGTTTTAAAGCCACTCTTTTAAAAGGCATAGCTTAATGAAATGATTGGCAGAAAAATCACACTACTGCATGTCAGTGGAGGACCAAAATAAGTGTTTTGCTATTGAAGTCAGCAAAACCTGGATTTGGAGATTTGTTTGCTTGACATGTTGCTCATTTGATTGCACAGCAGAAAATAACAAGGGGTACATGCAATATTAAACAAGAACTGGTCACTGACTATTATTTTTACTTTTAGCTCTTCCCACCCTTTCTTCAGCCTTTAACATAAATGGTCACGGTTTCTCTTCCCTGAAGTTACACTGGAAGCCTTACACAGACAACTCAGATTCTGAGACTTTTGTTCTAACCACAAGTTTATCTTTATATTATAAATGGGGCTGATTATACTACTATTCCTAATAATCTATTGGTGAGAACTTCTTCATAAGAGGGGATTATTTTCAATTTATAACTGTAGCAAGATTTCTTTGCTATGTATGGAAGCTGCCACTCCTGGGCATCTGTATCAAGCTGAGTTGTTAGGATGGGGCTGCTCCTGAGAGGAACTGCATGTTAAAGAGACTGCCATCTACAGGACCTCCATGAATTTCCTGGCAAAAGCTTGGAGGTTTGTAACAAACCCGCAGGTAACTGCTGGAAGAGACACAATTTTATCCTTAATCCTGCCCAGGTAAGCCGTAATGTCTCCTATTCTGTGTCAGTTTGTGTGTGGTGCTAGTCACATCGCTTAAACCCAACTTTTCACAAGTAGTCAGTGTTCCTCATTTTCTAGGTGCTTGACTTGGACAAGTCTGACTGCAGAATAAAAACACATCTGCAACTGAAGTCAATGGGGGCAAATATATTGAAAATAGCATGTGCTATACCAGTGTGTCTAACTTTTCTAGTCAGGCAGGTCCTGTAGTACTGTCCAATGACAGATGAGTTTCTTCTAATGGCACAACCACCTCCTCCAGGTATTCTTACGGGATGGAGCAAGACACAGTGGGCTCCAGGGCCATATGAATTTTCCGAGTGTGCCACATACAGATTGTGATAGTGTGGGCATATTCATCTATCCAATGATAAAAACTGTGGGGAAAATAAGATTCTCAGTGTTTCAGCTTCATCCTAACATACATATTTTCAGTCTTCATTTCTTCTGGCTTTTGTTCTGTATCCTTAGAATAAGAATAGCATGCAACATCAACAACATCATTCTAGCCTGTCTAGACTCTAGCAGACTCAGCTGACCTATGCTTAACCATTCATAAAGTCACCATGACACCCATTTTACCCTCTTGCAGACCAATATGCAGCTTGCAAAGCTAGGTCTTGCTTCATGAAAATACTTGAACAGTTTTGCTCAGCCTTACTATTTACAACCACATGAGCCTACCGTCAGAACACTTTTAAAGTCTGTAGAGAATGCAGAGATCCTCCCTCAGCCACCAGCCCTACACCCAGGTAGGTCAACAAGAGTTTGCTGTGGATCTGAAGACAAGCAGCACTGAGTTCTCACTATGCTATCTAAGGGAGTGTCTTTGGGTGCAGCCAATTGTTGACAGCACAATGCTTAAAGCTGGGAAGAGCTGTTGTAAACACACCCAAGGGCTTAAACAGTAGTCTTATTCTTATTTGGACATGTAGGTAAACAGCAGCATTTGAAGACTTTGCAATTCCATTTCCCTGCCCTCAGGTGAGAAAAGTCACATGCACTTTCAGGTCGGGTCTGAGCAGTGCAGAGACCCTGAGTCTGTACAAATACACGTACCTAATGTGTTCCAGTACTGTGTGGGCACCCTTAGCCTTGCACACAAGGCAGGCCATGTAAGCAAAACGGCGTCCAGGGCAATGTGCTTGGAAACAGTAACAGAATTGTATGGTCATACTAGTTCAGGCTTCAGTTCTGGGATGTTTATTTATAGCTTCAAAGCTTCTGCACCATGCTTTTACACAGCGTAGAGAAAGACGAAAAGATCCCATTATCACCCAGGCTTCAGCTTCCAATCAGTAAACCAAGAGGGGAACCGAGAAAGAAACTAGAATAAGGAGAACACTCTGCTTCCTCCAATACTATCACTTACTGCTTCTCTTGTGTAGAGCAGAAAACAAACTGAGGTCCCTCTCTTTTCCTGAAACCCTGCTCTGTCACAGGGCTTTTTTTCTTGTTATGGCATACTCTCTTCAGTTGGTTGCATCTTATCATAATCTTAGATAGTATCTGTACTGTTTCCGATGTTGCAGCTTTAAGTACAGAATACTTTCCTGAAAAACATTTCTAGCCCTCACAGCTCTGGAGCAAAGGTAGAGAACATGAGCTCTTCTGAAACGAGATCCATCAGACAATTTGCCTTTCCTATTGTCCTCCAAATATTCTTTTATAATCTTGTATTTCCAGAAAGCCTGATCCATTGCAATAGGGATTTGCCTTAACTCACCACTCATTGGTAACACTCTATCAGTGCAAAATAATGAAGTCCCATAAACCCAGAGAAATTGCCTAAAGTGAATCATAACAATTTAAAAGATGCCTTTTGAACGTTGATACCTTTGGGTTTTTAAACATAAGTTTTAAGACTTCATCAAAACCTGAGAGAAAACTAGCCATATATCCAGAGATTCTAGGACTGGAATTTTAAGGAGAATCTCACAAATTATGGTAAAGGCTTAAAATCTGCAACTGAAACAGTTCAGGAAATCAGTACTCTAAAAACAGATGAGCAGACGACTTAAATGATTCACTGCATGAGCTCAAACAGCAATGAAAGTGCCACTTTGTGCTTCCATAATCTGTTTTCCATTATATATTTAGATGTTGAAAGTTCTAGAGCAGAGGAAATCTCTTCCCTATATATTGGTATAGTGCTTAGCTGTCCGGACCTTCTTTCCTCTGCTGGTGCCTTGAAGAGCTGCTACAGCATACAAGAGCAGTAATACAAAGTAAGCTAAATTCTGCTTTATCTACAGAGTTAACATTGGTCTTATGCAGTACACCTGACTCAAAATGACATCATAAATTTAACTGAGCATATATTTAATAAAAGTGACTATTAATAAAACAAAGCAACAAAGACAACAAGAATCAAACAGCTGTTCTTGTTTCCATTAGCTAACTGGGTGAATATTGCATTGCTGAGGCTCTAAAGCTGCAGTCATGTAATAGGAAGAACCTAAGTCTCCTGGGAAAACAATTGGGCCTCTGAACCATGTTCTGATGGCTGCCATCAAATAAAAGTTAGAAGTACACATCATTCAGATATGTAAAAGACTATAAAAAGAAGCCGACCCACTCATGTAAGAAAGACTGAGCATAGTGCAGTATTAATCATAACACAGGGACAGTAGATGGGAAGAGAAAGGAGTGAACGCGGTGGACTGGTAAGAATCTGCTGTCACTGAACTCAACAGCAAAAGCCCATCTCCGTGCCTTCAGTGGCTGGCCAAGTGTCAGGCAGCTGAATGACAGAAGAGCGAATGACTCATGATCTGTACTAGGTCCAGATTCTGAAGAACTGACTGGTAGATTATTAGATTTCTTACCAGAAACCACAACTCTTAACTATGACTCTACTTGCTGTAGCAATTTGCTTTTGGCTCTAAGGTACATGTTCTTCACATTGTTACACTGCTACATACCACAAGTGGCCCTATAAGTAGTTTCTATAAACACAATCATTTATATTCTGAGAATACATGCACATACTTTTGTACACTATTACACAGCCCAATCTCTAAACCTGGACTGGTAAGTGGGACCAGCCTGGGCAACACTTTTGAAGCAGTCTATATCTTTTCTTCAGGGCCCAGGAGCGCTTGTCAGCTAACAACTCACAGCTCTCCTTTGAGAGCAGCAACCTTGCAGCAAGTTCACACACAATATATAAACTACCATTTTCAGTGTAACTCAGAGGTGGAAGGAAGGAGGCCTGGCATTAAACAGCCAAAGCGAGGGTAGGCTAGGCTAACCATTCAAAAAATTGTACACATAAAATTGCCTTCTCTGTTTGGTTCTTTCCATGTCTTTAAGTAAGTGATACCCTACACTGTATCATAGCTATAAGAATAAATGTTGAGCAGGCATACATGAAAACAAAGCAGATTACGTCAGAGCTAAAGTGGTTACCATAACACCTAACGTGAGTGTTTATGCTTAGATTTATTTTCTAAATTATCTGGCAGGCTTACTTTGTGGAAGAAGAGATAAAAGTAGACTCATAACTGTATCTGTCAGCTATTAATACAAGAAAACTGGAGGACTCTAGGAGAGAAAAGGCAATCTGCTAAACTCTCTTCTATCCATTCAGATTTTCTCCTCACATGGAGTGTAGGGCCAAGCTAATCTGTTATTTACCTCTATCTGTATCTCATGCACAAAAATCAGCCATCATATAAAAATATAGATTAACTCCTATTCAAATTGTTCAGTTTAGTGCTTACTCTTAGTAATAACCTATTCAAGGTTTCATGATCACTTCTGTATCTTTTTATAATTATTTAATCTTCCTTTTCTTGTTTACTTCTAGCTCCTCTTTCTCTGTTAATTATATACATCACTCATGTCTACAGCCTCATGGTTCTCTTATTTAAGTTTGCTAAATCTAATTTTTCTCGTCCAATAGCTATTCACTACTGAAACATTCTCCTGCTTCGGCTCTGCCACTTTTACCCAACCCACTAGAAATTTAGTCTTTTAGCATAGTTACACATCTGAACGACTTTGGAGGTAATAGGAGATCCCATATCAAATTTGCAGCTTCATAGGAAGCAAGTGAAAGGTACATTTGAGATGCAACCTGTGTAACTACAGAAGACACCATGTTGTTCTGAGTTTTGCAGGGCATTGCTGTGTCCATCCAAGTGCTGATGAAATATATGGTGAATTGAGGCCAGGTCACCATCCATGTGAAGATGACAGAAAGTACTTCTTTTGGATGCTGCAATGTGGGGATTCCTCTGCAAAACAGAACTTTAGACACTGATTTATCTGCAGGCCAAATTAGTTAGTTTTGCAGATATATACTTTGGCTATTTAGAGATGTTTTTAATAGCTTCTATTCTCTACTTCATTACAGCTTGATAGATATTCTGTCTCAGAATGACAGCACCACCTTAAAAATTCAATTTTTTTTTTCCAAGCATATTTTCTTTTTATGTTCCTGGTGGATTTAAGGTATGGGAGATAAAGGCAACGCCAACAGCAAATGTTGGCTAAACATTGATAACCTCTATGAGGACTGGAATGAGTGTATGACAATCACTGGCTACTATCCAAGGCAAATCAGTTTTTAAGTTAGAATTTCTGAATTATAAAGAAATAATGGATTAACCAGAAAGAGATCTGGATAGTATGGCCTAGCAGGCCAATGAAGACAGGCAGCTGAAAGCTTTAAAAGGAAGCATCTCTCAGTAGCTATTTTAGACTTTCCCTCACCTCTTCCTGTTTTAGTATCAAAGCTACTAGGTGAAAGGGAATGAAAAGATCCTGTCCCAATTCCAATAAATACCTCAGAAACAGGGTAAAAATAAAGTAGGAAACTTCAATAGTTTTTTTTCCTAATTTGGGCATACAAATCAAAGTGAAGAGTGATTATTTTAAAAAATTCTGCCAATCTTACATGTTTATCTATTTTCTGGCAACCCTAAAGAAATAAAGCTTAATTCTCAGAAATAACACTTTGTTCCTGAGAGGAAAGCACATCAGTTACAGGATTAAAAAGTACTGAGGCTAAAGATTTCTGACCTTGGAAAGAGACTTGTACTCCCAGAGCAAACCTAGCAGAGAACAGATGCAGCTCCTAGATTATATTTACATATTCAGAAACTTAAACATACACAACCTTACTAAGGTGACGCAGTCCAGGTAAGTGTGCAACTAGAAAGCCTTTACCTCCAATACACCTCCCCAAAGACCATAATGTAGCCCAAAACATTTAACAGTGTCTCCCTGAGCTCAACAACAAAAGCATTTGCTCTTTTTGGACTCAGCTATAATCACCTGCTCTTCATTTATGAGCAGATACTGTCCAGGTACTTAGGTATCTTGATAATAATAGCGCAAGCCTGTCTTATCCAGGAAAGAGGCACCACTTTATCACTGCAAACCACCTGAGTCTATGTTACCTGCCTAATTCCCCTAGTGACTGGAAACAAGATTAGAGAAATAATTGCTCCTTTGGTTCTTCGGGTGAGAATCCTGCGCTTTAAAGCAGTTCATTTATCTAAAGTGTCTTGTGAAGATAACTTTACCAAACTGTGGGCTTGCAGTCTGGCACTGTTGTAGGTTTCAGTAGAAGTAACATTTTTTGTTATGGTGTTAAGTTATAAGAAAGACAAATTTATGTTTTAAACATCATCAAGAAGATGATGTTCATTTAAAACCTAGATGTTTGTGGAAGCTGTTTAGGATTTCATAGGGAAAACTGAGTACTTGATAATGTGTTCTTTTAAAATAAATCCACCAGGTAAGTCTCCTTACCTTTTGGAACTTTTCCACCTTGTCTGATTTCCTGGTACTTGTTCATACAGGTTTTGCCCTGTGAGCACACCTTTGTCCAGCTGTGACAAGGCACCTTTCCTTTCAAATGAGTCTTATTTTGAAACGCTTCTTGTCTTTTAAATCTATCTAGACTTCCTTCTTAAAGGGCTTTGGGGCCTGATTCTCTCCTCACTTGCTCTGCTTGCTTCAATGCACTTGCTTCCACAGGGAAGATTAATATTGAGTCTTCAGTGTCCAGAAAGTACCCCCATTTAATAAAGAAAAACATGTTTTACTTAGAAATGCTGAGTCATTCTGAATTCCCAGTTTAGAGTGGGAAAAGAATGGCGAATGTATTTTTAGAACTGCATCACAGAGCATGAGTGGCAATCCAAATAAAGGAAATGACTGTTTCGTCATACATCTGTATGTGTAATCTGTATGAGATTTCAATTCTCTTATCAAAAGACAGAGAAAATCCTCTGCATTTCCAAGCTCTCTTTCACAGTCTCAGCACTTAACCTTACATGAGTACCTCTTTGTTCTAACACAGAGATGGAGCATAAAGTGAATCTACTCCCTTTCCAGGAATGAAATCAGCTCCCATCTGTATAGACGGGAAGTGTTCAGCAGCAGACATGTGACATGACTGGACTATCTACACACTGTTAAAGATAAGGCTGTAATAGCTCCCTAGTAAAAATACCCTTTTCTCCTTGTTCTAGTCAACAGGTGGCTTATGATTTGACCCTACGTCTTCTGACTTAATTTTTGCTCTAGATTACAGTTCCTTGCTTCAGTACAAGAAGCAAGAGTCGTATCATTTCATTTGTTTATAGGGTTTTTAAAAATTCTTATAAATTATAATTTTAGTCTCATTCAATTCTGAGATTAGTAAGTAGTGAGGTTCCACCTCATGTGGCCTTAGCTTACAAAAATCCCCACACAGGTGCTTTTAAAGAGGGCTGCTGACTTTCTGTGCTAACACACATCAAGGTAAACCTTGCTAGCTGCTGATTCGAGACACAGTTCACTCTTAGCAAACCAGACATTTAAGACTCAGCATAAAAAGATGTTTGAACTTAAGTGTTTCTTGTAGTATTTGTGCCAATAACATATGGCACTAGCCAACTTTCTTCAGCCTTGGTTAGATGTGTTTGGGAAACTTGGTTACTGTACTACAAATTTGGATTTCAGTGTTAAGAGGATCAGTGTATTATTGGTAGATGACACTATTTAACAGAAGTTAACCAACCTGGGAGCCTGCTCTGGCAGAAGCTGTATAAATCCACAGAAAAACGCTGCCGTGTAGCCTGTATTCCCTGCTCAGTGCTATTTTCAGACATCGAGTGGTAGTCAATCAGTAAACTTCTGTTTATGAAGTATCCATGAAAGCCAGCCAACAGCGGAGCACTATGTCAGTGGCTTTAAATTCACTCTATGTAGAGCCTCCCCTCCCCTCAACACTTCCTAGAGGTCTTGCAACAAGAAAACGTTTGGCAGCACCAGGTCGGGCCTGACTCCACAGAAGTGTTGAGAGTGTCGCTGTGGTATAAGCAACGCGGACAACGCCAGGGCTATTCCTGTGACAATGGTAATTCCCCTGGGGTGATACGCCTCACGTATTCACTCGTCCTCCTCTAGGCGGGAGGACCTGTCCCTGCAGAGGGATTTCATCGCCAGTGAGCGGGCAGGCGCTTCCTCGGTTCCGCGCTGCCTCGCTCC
>NW_010202240.1:0-3983 GCF_000695765.1 Mesitornis unicolor
CTCTCTCCATATATATATATATGTATAAAATAATATTACATATACATATATATTACAGATATATCTATATTATCTATAGTTATTTACCCATCTACCATGAGTGCTGCCCACCGGTGAGGGCCATATTGGCCTGACATGCACCAGGGATGAGCTTTGAACCCAAACCCAGGGATGGTTTCTGCAGAGGGAGAGGAAAATTTGGAAAATACGGGACCTGCTGAGCATCCTAGAAACGACACCGTGTGCCAAAATGGGGATGGGGTGTGAAATAATGCTGTTCCTGGCTTGTGAGGCCGGCACTGTCTGGAAAAACTGCCTGGGCTGAGGCGTAAGAAACCTGAATCCTGCACAGAAACACCGTGTGTGGTGCTCGGAGAGGTCACACGTGCAGCCACGCTGGGCTCTGTAACACAATTAATGATTTAAATGCAGCGGCACAGAGCTGATGATCTTCGTGGGTTTGGGTTTGTGCACGGCCCTGCTGGTGAGGTGGAGAGTGTCCCCCTTTGGTGTGGCACCATCCAAAATCTGACCCTGCCTCAGGCATCGGTGCTTTGCATCCTGACCCAGAGAAGGAAGATCCTGGAGCTGCTGGGTTTCTTTTTTAAAAAGTACTTTTTAAAAGCACTTTTTGCAGTGTGTAACCAGCCCCTGTGTGTCAGAGCAGTTCAATGTCCTGTGCTCACCTCACTGTCTTTGGAAGCAGAGCCTGGCTGCAGCGCTGAGCATGTCTGGGAAAACGGCTGGCACCAGCAACAACATCGCCCAGGCCCGCAGAACCGTCCAGCAGCTGCGGATAGAAGCCTCCATAGAAAGAATAAAGGTGAGAGCACATCCTTCTTCACGCATCCTTTTAGTTTTCCTGGGTTTTTTTCCCCCTTTCCAGCTGTAGGGCAATAAGATAACAGAGTGTGTGTACCCACAGCTTACTGTTTTCCCCATCTCCAAGTGTGGCATCTACATTTCAGCCTAGCAAATCTGAATAAATCTAATTCGTATGGCCACTTACCAGCAGTATCCTCAGTGTTTATGGACTTGTAGGAGAACCAAAGCAAAATACAAAGCGCGAATCAAATATGTGAAGCATTAATGCAGGTATGCATTTCTAGTTTCATACATTTGAAGTTTCATGCATATTGTGTGATTTTTGTTCAACCCATTGGCTGAATGCTGTATCTGCAAGGAAGACAAATGAGTAGAGATGTTATTAAAAAATAAAGGTGGTGGAAACTTAATTCCTTTAACTTTAGGCAGCAGTGCCCATCCCCACGCTCCTGTGGTTGGGAGCAGGGCTCCCAGTCCCACCACAGCCCCTCATCTCAGGACGCTCCTGTTCACCATCTCCAGTTTCATAGATGAGAAGTTCCTTGTTACGAACCTCCTGTATTATTTTAAGCCTTCTCCTCTGTAGTTCTGGTGGTCTGTGAAAGCCACGCAGTGCTTTTGCCTGGTGTCACAAACCTGCCCGAGCAGGGGGGTCCATCCTTTTGTCCTCCACAGTTTAAACTGGAGTGAGCCCATGGCAGCGTGGTTTTTATATAATCACAGAATCATTAAGGTGGGAAAAGCCCTCTAAGATCATCCAGTCCAATGTCAACCCAACTCCACCATGGCCACTAAACCACGTCCCCAAAAATCCACACGGTTGTTGACCCCCTCCAGGGAGGGGGACTCCACCACTGCCCTGGGCAGCCCCTTCCAGTGCTTGGCCACTCTTTCAGTGAGGAAATTTTCCCTATACCAAATCTAACCCTGCCCTGTGTTGATATCCGAGCACCTCTGCTGTCCTGTGCAGGGGCTTTGTACCCCCTGGCAGCTCTCGGCACCTTTGATCCTGTTACCACTTATGGGGAAATACCATTTTATGGTGTTTTGGGGTTTTTTTTTCCCCATCTTCTGCAGGTGTCAAAAGCATCAGCGGACCTAATGCTCTACTGTGAAGAACACGCCAAGAAGGACCCCTTGCTCATGGGCATCCCCGCTTCTGAAAACCCTTTCAAGGACAAGAAAACCTGCATTTTGTTATAGGAGCGCAGCTGCCGACGGGCAAATGGGCAAAATACTCGGAAAGGTACCTGCTCTTCACTGCGTGAGGGCAGCCAAGTGTAGAAACGATCACTTTGAGCTTTCCAAAGCATCTCTCCAGTCCTTATCTTTCTTAGGAAGCCAGGGTTCAACCCCAATTAACTTCTGTTTTGTCCGGGGCAATGGGGTCTCGTCCTCGGTGGGAGCTGGGCCCAGGTCCCCTTTTCAGCTTCAACAAGACCAAAGTTGCCTGAGCGTCGCTGACCGAGCGGAAGCAAAGGCTTAGGAACCTGTTTCAGCATCATTGGGTTTATTTTGATGGGTTTTTTTAAACAGTGCATGCAGGGATGGGCTGTACTGATGTCCGTGCGTGCTTTCATGCGCAGGTGCGTTTCAGAAGTGCATTATTGTGCAAAAGCTACCTTAAAAAGGTTCTTGTAGCAACTGCTGGGAGCTCCGTGGAGCCGTGCCCACAGCCTTCCTTATGCCGCTTCCTCATTTTTCAAAGTGCAAGTCCTAAAGTGTCAAAAATCGGAGATCTGTGGGTTGATTTTCCTGCCTTTTAAGAGTTGAAAAAGCAGAATTTCCAGCTTTGATTCAGCTTCGGATTAAAAATCCATGTTAGTATTAAAAACCCCAAACCCTATGAGAAGCATCAGTGCAGTGCAGGGCTGGAGGCATGGCCCCGTCACTCCAAATCCCAGTGGTGGTTTGTGTAAGGAGTCAGAATTTGACTCCTTTTTTTAAAAAAAAAATCATTTTTAAAGGGGAAAAATGCCAAATTCTCTCCATATTGTGGTTATGCGGATGTAATTGGAGGGTCTTTCCATCAATTCAGTGATTTTATATACATACTTAATAAAAAAGTCTTTCTCTGTGTGCGTATATGTGTTTAAATATATATTAAAAAACCCTATAGTAGTGTATTTATACAAACTTTCCTTATTAGCAGAAAACTGAAGGGATTGGAAATAATTCTGATTTTAGCTGCTGCAAATGCCTTTCCCTGCAGCCAGTTCAGAGGTCCAAGTTGCCATTTCTGCAATGGTATTTACAGAATTTATTGTAATTTCCTGTCTTGCGTTGCATATTTGTCATTTCTATATTAAATTAGAGACACGCTATTGAAGCATATTGAGAAATCATATATTTAACGAGCTTCTTTCCCAAATAGTTCAAAAATCACCATACAAGACTGACAGAAAATTGCACTGCTTATCCTGTGCTTACATGCAAAACAGTTTTCTAATTAGAGTATTATTTCTAGTGATAATTTCAAAAAATAATGTGGATCCACACTAATTTTTTCCTTCATGTGTTTGTCTGACATTTTATAATATATTTTTCTCCCATCAATCTGTTGTCCTCATAGTAATCTGCATTTTGTTGATGTATAGATTTTAGCTAAACTTTATTTTTATATATAAACCCTGATTTTCATATTAATAACTCAATACCTTTCTAAAAATGGGTATTCTCTTTTTCCCTCAGAAATTAAGCAGTGTGCTTTTTGTTTGTGGTTTTTCTCTGTATTTTCTACGGGTGCAGGCAGGGCCCTGTGTCCCCATTGGGTGGGTGGTGGTGGTGGGGAAAGGAGCTGGGGAGAAACCAGGGGGTTTGGGGGATAAAACTGAGTAAAATTGCAAATATCTCCAATTGATTGCAGATATCTCCAATTAATTGAAAAAAACGGGACTGGTCCACCTGCCCTGTTACAGACTTGGGAAAGAGCAAGTGCCTGGTGTATGATGGCAGAGGAGGGTAGAAGTTCCCCAGAGCTGTGTTTCTATGGATTTATGGTCTTTTTGGGGGTTTTTTACGTGGGGTTTTTTGTTTATTTTTTATGTTTCTTTTTCCTTAATATCTGACATTTGTGCTGCTAAAGTCACAGGTACCAGAAAAAAGGGTGGTTTTTTTAAATACAGAGGCCAGTGGATCAGCTCTGGGAGTAAATTTTC